>NW_008752083.1:225976-237911 GCF_000715545.1 Opisthorchis viverrini | reverse complement strand
CACAGGCGCACCTCACCTCGCTTCATAATAACGCACCAACCGTATCACTTCAATGGACCAGCTGCAATCACTACTCCAGAGTAAGCGTAACGCATTTCAACAGCCTAGGATGAAATTTATCGAGATTTTGGCAATGTAGACTATAATCAAAATAAATCATTCAGCTAAAGCACCCTTTCGGTGCCTGGTTGCCATGCCACTCGAAGGAAGCTAAGTCGCCCAAGCCCAGACAAGGGAAGTCGAGAGGCAGAAGTCGGGTTCGAACCATGGACCTGACGGTCAGTAAATTCGCGCTCTAAACACTGAGCCATCTCGCCCAATGTAGACTACCCAGTTGATCAACTGAGCAGTGGTAACAGGATAGACCTCGACTCCATAATTCCTAATTCCACGGGTTTGACGCCTGACTTTGGATCTTTGATCAAATAAATACGAACAATTTACTTTGGTCAGAAATAGCCCATCTCCCAAATGATATGAAAGTCAGGTTGCCACTGCCAACGTTCGACAAAACAGGATCTGAGTGATCTTTGAAGTTCATCTTGCGGAAACACGGGGTGAAGAGCAAGACCCCGTTACACATCATCACTGTTCGAAGTTGACGAAGAACATCAGTGGTAAGTGGGTCAATTATGTTGACATCGGCAAGCGTGAGTGTGAACGTTTCAAAAGACAGTAGGCATAACGACAATTCCGGACAGCTTTGTACGCGGCACTGAACTGCCCTAGGATGCGGATGGTCGGACAAGGCTAGTGAACAAAAGTGAACGGTATCACCCTGCAATATCGCAAAAGTATGCCAAAGACGGATGGACCGAAACAGTGACATGCCGTTGACTATCAATGTCGACCATTGCTACTGTGAAACTTCATGCGGTCGGTAGCCTAAATGCGCCGAAGAGGAAAGACTAAAGCGGGACGCTGGATTCAAAATCACTGTTCCCTTGTTGTGAATATAAGCCCACTGGCCCCGGCCCAAGCACAAACCACTACGCAACAAGTGTGGCACGAAAGTCCACGAGAAGCAATACTAAGAGTGACGATAGAAGGGCGTGCCAACATAATGTTTGCACGTATCTGGTACGATATCCACATTTTGAAGGCAATTAATGCAATGTTTCACGAGGCATTCAAACGTACATACGCAGAATTATACTGCCAGGGCCCACCTACAGTTCTGCACCTCAGATATCAAATTGATCGTTCAGGCAAACAGAACATTACTCGAAATACATCAAAGGTGAAAGTTAGTGGTGATCTCCCACTCTACCTTACAGATTACCATGACTTTTGCTCACGTAGTCTCGATTGGATGGATGGCCCGAATTTTTTAGTCCATGAAACATTCTAAAAACAACAAACGGCAGAAAATAGCCCGAATTATTCACGATTCGCGAGGAAAACCAAGTAGGACTGCTGCCATGCACTCGGACATTTCAGATAAGGCTTCGTTCGAGGGCCCCAATCGTTATCCAGAGAGCCCTGACAATCCCAGCCCACGTACAACCATGATCCACACAACTAACAATATTCTCGTGCCACACTGACCGTCGTGCGGTGTCATCAGCTGCATCACCTTAATTGCTGCATACAGTGTACGGGTAAGCGAAAACGTACAACCTCCACACAACTAACAATATTCTCGTGCCACACTGACCGTCGTGCGGTGTCATCAGCTGCATCACCTTAATTGCTGCATACATACAACGGGTAAGCGAAAACAGACTAATGTTGAAGCATCTCTTCTCTCCATTTAACGTACCCCCCCCACACACACACACCTCACTTCTTCTCTTACACTACCCAACCCGTTTGAACACTCACTCCGCAGGTTCCAGCACTAAAAATCAGCGCTTTGTTCACCATGTATCACACTCAGCTGCAGCTTCTGAATGTCCGCCTTCACACCTCAAATTCTTTTTTTCAAACCCCGAAAGCAGGACCGTGCAACGCTTCCAGGAGCAAAAACAAAACAGATTTGTAGTGATGGTAAATTAATTCACCTAGTAAAACAAACAATTATAAAGAGCGAAAGCGCCACAAGGTATCCAAAGCAAATTAATCTGCGGAAACGTTGGATATAAAAGCTAGTTCTTGAGCACATAACGGATTGTCTCTGGATAAAATCAACAAACGGTATAATGGGTTGGACGGCGCGATTGAGATGCGCCTGAGGATGCGGTTGAGCAGGGCCCAAATCACAGCCTTTCTCCTGTTCCCACATCAACCCAACACCGCAACCGTGCCGCCTTATCGATTGCCATCAATACGCGCTGAATGTAGCCCCAGTGGTCAGGTGTAGCCATGAGTGAATTCATCGCTTGGTGCGGAGGGCTAGCGGTGACTGCCGTACAAAGTTGAGCAAACCAGTGGTTCCAGGCTTGGCCAATCGGTGAAAATAACTCGGACGACGGTGATTTAAGTTCGCTGGCGGTAGTGGAGGGCTAAAAACGTGGAATATTTGACAGTCCTGAAAACACGTTTTGTATTGATCGTATTGATGTGTTTCCAAAAGGTATGGAACTAAAGTGAGAGTCAGCTACTCAAACCCGATAAAACAAGTCGTCTTTTCAAGAAAAAGCTCACTTCTTAATAAGCATGACATTGTCCCAATAAGGACAATTTGTGATAGATACCACTCTGTCCCGGTTCCTCGAATCGAAGGATTGAAAACTAAACTCAAAACACCCTCCAAAATGGCCAGAAAATTTAGGCCATTGTTAACTCGTCACTCCCCGAAAGGATAGCTTTTTCCAGAAATAGAAAAACACTAAAACTGACTGGAATTGCAGATTATTTTTGGCTATCTACGGCCAGCCAAAATGCCTGAACATCAAGTTAAGCTATTTTGATTACTTCTGGTGTGCTTAAGGTACTGTTGAACGGGACTGACGATCCTGCCATACAGAGATCGTCCAGTGGCACAAGGGTGTGGTGACGCATCAAAGGATGCATCTTGGAGCTCAGTAGTGATTAGTCTGCCCATTCTGGTCAACGCCAGGAATGCTAAATTATAAGTGATTTGAGTAGACTGTTGCGCGGCTGACAACTCAGCTGTAGAGGTCAAGGTTCTCAGATGATCACGCCACAAAAACGAGATGATTCTGTTCTTCAACGACAAAAAGGCCGATCAAAAAGACGCACGGGACAGTGCCCAACTGTTAAGACTGTTAGAGATAACAAATAAAAGGCTTACAGTGTCATGAAAATACAATTCAGTCACGTGAATTTCCACTTGATGTTTAAGACTGTGACTCAAGACAGGCGTCCACCGCAGACCAACCACGAGTTGGGTAGCATAACCCTAACATGAATGACGGCTGGCAGTACAACTCTGAAAATGCTGCCCTTCGTAAAGATCGACCGCTCGAAAAGTCATGGGACTGTGGTTTCTTCAAAGTAATTATGAAAGAACATCAACTATGATAAAATCACAGGTTACTTCATAAAAGTGAACATGCATCATGAGTGGACATTCAGACCGGACCACAGTCTTGTCCTTCAATGTGACGGAAGTCTATCTCACCGATTGTTCCAAAGCAGATCTGCTGAGCTGGAAATCATTCCAACAGCAGCTTCGCGTCGAGGTAGCCTTCAATACCACTATAGCAGTAACAACAAAATTTTAAGCATGACTTGAATCGCGCACAATTATGGAGATTATTTAATCCTCGAATGCCAGACTAATGTTGAAGCATCTCTTCTCTCCATTTAACGTACCCCCCCCACACACACACACCTCACTTCTTCTCTTACACTACCCAACCCGTTTGAACACTCACTCCGCAGGTTCCAGCACTAAAAATCAGCGCTTTGTTCACCATGTATCACACTCAGCTGCAGCTTCTGAATGTCCGCCTTCACACCTCAAATTCTTTTTTTCAAACCCCGAAAGCAGGACCGTGCAACGCTTCCAGGAGCAAAAACAAAACAGATTTGTAGTGATGGTAAATTAATTCACCTAGTAAAACAAACAATTATAAAGAGCGAAAGCGCCACAAGGTATCCAAAGCAAATTAATCTGCGGAAACGTTGGATATAAAAGCTAGTTCTTGAGCACATAACGGATTGTCTCTGGATAAAATCAACAAACGGTATAATGGGTTGGACGGCGCGATTGAGATGCGCCTGAGGATGCGGTTGAGCAGGGCCCAAATCACAGCCTTTCTCCTGTTCCCACATCAACCCAACACCGCAACCGTGCCGCCTTATCGATTGCCATCAATACGCGCTGAATGTAGCCCCAGTGGTCAGGTGTAGCCATGAGTGAATTCATCGCTTGGTGCGGAGGGCTAGCGGTGACTGCCGTACAAAGTTGAGCAAACCAGTGGTTCCAGGCTTGGCCAATCGGTGAAAATAACTCGGACGACGGTGATTTAAGTTCGCTGGCGGTAGTGGAGGGCTAAAAACGTGGAATATTTGACAGTCCTGAAAACACGTTTTGTATTGATCGTATTGATGTGTTTCCAAAAGGTATGGAACTAAAGTGAGAGTCAGCTACTCAAACCCGATAAAACAAGTCGTCTTTTCAAGAAAAAGCTCACTTCTTAATAAGCATGACATTGTCCCAATAAGGACAATTTGTGATAGATACCACTCTGTCCCGGTTCCTCGAATCGAAGGATTGAAAACTAAACTCAAAACACCCTCCAAAATGGCCAGAAAATTTAGGCCATTGTTAACTCGTCACTCCCCGAAAGGATAGCTTTTTCCAGAAATAGAAAAACACTAAAACTGACTGGAATTGCAGATTATTTTTGGCTATCTACGGCCAGCCAAAATGCCTGAACATCAAGTTAAGCTATTTTGATTACTTCTGGTGTGCTTAAGGTACTGTTGAACGGGACTGACGATCCTGCCATACAGAGATCGTCCAGTGGCACAAGGGTGTGGTGACACATCAAAGGATGCATCTTGGAGCTCAGTAGTGATTAGTCTGCCCATTCTGGTCAACGCCAGGAATGCTAAATTATAAGTGATTTGAGTAGACTGTTGCGCGGCTGACAACTCAGCTGTAGAGGTCAAGGTTCTCAGATGATCACGCCACAAAAACGAGATGATTCTGTTCTTCAACGACAAAAAGGCCGATCAAAAAGACGCACGGGACAGTGCCCAACTGTTAAGACTGTTAGAGATAACAAATAAAAGGCTTACAGTGTCATGAAAATACAATTCAGTCACGTGAATTTCCACTTGATGTTTAAGACTGTGACTCAAGACAGGCGTCCACCGCAGACCAACCACGAGTTGGGTAGCATAACCCTAACATGAATGACGGCTGGCAGTACAACTCTGAAAATGCTGCCCTTCGTAAAGATCGACCGCTCGAAAAGTCATGGGACTGTGGTTTCTTCAAAGTAATTATGAAAGAACATCAACTATGATAAAATCACAGGTTACTTCATAAAAGTGAACATGCATCATGAGTGGACATTCAGACCGGACCACAGTCTTGTCCTTCAATGTGACGGAAGTCTATCTCACCGATTGTTCCAAAGCAGATCTGCTGAGCTGGAAATCATTCCAACAGCAGCTTCGCGTCGAGGTAGCCTTCAATACCACTATAGCAGTAACAACAAAATTTTAAGCATGACTTGAATCGCGCACAATTATGGAGATTATTTAATCCTCGAATGCCACTCAAAACTGCGTGATACCACGCCGGAAGAGTTCGGTGCAGGTAAATTATGCGTGATTGTGCAATAACAAAAACTAACAACTTTACTTTTCCTCGCGATGAAGACAACTCAATGAGACTGAAAATCCAAACGTGACAAGATACGAAAAAGCGAACAGCTAAGTCCACTTTCATTCGGTTTTAAATCTCAACTGCACAGTTCATCAGCAAACATGATTGGAAAGTAAGTCAATTCTATATCCAACGATATGGGATACGAAGAACAATATCCTGAACTATTTCAGCCTAACAACATTGTGCTATCGACGTTCGTTGCGTAGTGGAGAAACACAAGAACGGCTGATCGATTAAAGGAACAGAGAGCAGAAAACGAATGACAATGAGTAACTGACTAGTTCGAATACAGTCGCAAGAATGTTGCACAGTACCCGCTTCAAGTGCTAATATTTGGCGAAATGAATGAGCACTTTAGCCTCTGATGAAATCCCATGTTTATGGCTTGTTTTGAAGAATTATGTTTCAAACAGGTCCTAACGAAAACAGAGCATTTTGAAATAGAAACAGACATAGCAGGTCAATACAATTACTGGCAAGTCTGTAATGGATCACTTAGTCCACCCAAAAATAAGGATTGGGTCAACGCTGTCCGAGATGGAAGGGACTGCTAAGGCTCACACATAATTTAACGCACCTCTTTCAGTTAGCCTAGGCAACATGACTTAATTAGATGCTCCGCCTAAAAACAGCACTGGAGTATTAAATAAAGGATAAAAACCACTGTGACTTGTGCTGCGCAGATGACAACGAGATGGTTACATGTTTCCTTCAGACCTACTGACGTACTGAGAAACTGCCGATTGAGGCAATACCGTTGTCCGGTAAAATTTCTAAATTGCACACGGTACCAAACACAACCATAGAACTCTCGACCTGTACTAGCCAGGAAAAAGGCGGACAACCCATGTGTAACGATGCTTCAAAATAAGAATGAAAAACAGTGTTCATAGTAGGACCAGGCGTGAGATAGATGGACACACGAGTAGCAATAGTCATTCAACCAATCCAATACCATACGCCTTCTCAGGAGAACATATCTTCTTGCTTAAATTTCAGTGAAAGACTTTAGGACTCCAACAAGAAGGGTTTAAAAAATGCTGTGAAAATGTTTCCATGGGTGATGGTTTTTCGGCACAGTAACACCGTCTACACCACCCAAAAGCTGCAGCAGTAGTAGATATCGTCATACCACCGATGAAGTCAGGCTTAACAGCAGTGTAATGTGGGTAATGCGTGGTCAATCAAGAACTGAAGCATATCCATATACAAATACTCGAACTTAACAATCAAAAAACGGCCTCCTCTAATGGATGCATTCGGGTATTTTAGAAACAAACACCACTTACCGAATAATCCGAATCTCCATCCTCAAACTGGCCACCCTTTTGACACTTCGGTGGCAAGAAAAAGGTTTCTTCACTGCAGCGGGAGGAGGTTTCAGGTTTCTTGTTGACGCCAACACTATGGAATATCATTTCGTCAAGCTGACCCTCTTCAGTAACCTCTGCTAAGGGGGGCAAATGATGACAATCACCATCATTCACAAGTAAGCTATTATGATGTTCGGCTGAGGCCGATATAGATTGAGTGGATCTAATCGATTGGACGGGAGTCCAGCATACCCGATCTCCACCCTCCGGCAACAGAAATCGACCTGATGAACCCGTAAGTTCTATTCGGAGCTCAAAACTGTCCGTCTTTGTCTCAAGAGAATCAGCGGGATGACTTGGGACAGTCGGGGGATCAATAGTTGTAGTAAGATCTGCAGAGAGGCACAACATGGCAACAGGTGTACTGCCAACCCGCGAGTCGGATGATGAGCTAGACTCCAGTTCCATAACAACGACAGCATAATCCTCAGCCGAAACGCGTCGAATGGACTTCGGATCTGCGGACAAATCGGTGTCAAACGTTCGTGCTAGACAAGTAACAGAGACAATACGAAGTCCGAGGGTAATGATAAAAAGTGTATCAATCAAACTGGCTCCATAGATGTTCAGCAAGCCGCCGCCCATAGAACCACTCTCGCACATCCATGAGTAGCGTCCGAACTGTATGGGTCTTGTAGCCACTAGACGTGCGTGAACGCTACGAACGGCACCGAGTGACCAATGGGATGGAAGGTTGGATGGATTTCGAGCAGTGTTGAGCGCAAGACTGTCAATGGACGATTTCAAGTGAGTGTGAAGACAGTGAACTGATGGGAGTAAACGGAAGGGCATAGCCACCCCGATAAAATTTCTCGAATCTGAAAGAACTGTGGTGTTGTAGCATGGGCTGACCGGTGGGAGAAGAATAACAGCAGGGAATTGGTGGCGCCTATCCACCGATGTTTCAGTCATAGGTAAGGTAGACTTGAGGATACCGTACTGAGTTTGAGGTGGGACGCACAAAAGAATAATATCTGTGTTCTTATCCTGCAACAGGTCCGCAAACGGTTTTGTCACAAGTGGGATGTCCCGGAGGGATTCGGGGGTAGCAATGCATTTCGTACTCCAGAACCCGCAAACGTGAATGTGAAGTTGCGGTGAAGTGATTGCGCTCAAAATGTGCTGTTGGTAGAAGGACGGTAGGCCACACAACAGAAGGCTGATGTTGGACTGCTTAGGCATCCTCAGAAGTTGATATACGCAACGGATTCAAGCATCCTGTAGAGATTTAAGGAAACGAATATTTGAGTACTGAATTATCACCGATATTATCATCATCAAAGACAGCAAAATCAGTGTTGACCCTGAGAATTCACCGCCGTACAACCATAAGGTTAGTCTAATTATATTTAAAACCCTAGAGTGAAGAGAAGAGAAAGAGTGAGGTGAGGGAGGGGATCTAGTGATGACCTATGTCAAGCATTCTGAGATGCTAACCCCTCCAACATACAGTTAGACAATCTGGAAACTGACAGCAAGAACGCCACTGACATCGGTTAGCCGCCCCATTGGTCAGTGACTCCAGCCGAGCAAACAGAGGGTCATGTAGACCCCATCCTGGAAGATGAACAGCACCTACCGCATCACAGCTTTTCACATCCTTCATCTTCATGTAAAATTTTGTTCACCTCTAGGTTTCAGCTACTTCGAGGACAGCGCTTGCCTCATCAGTTGATAACTCAGCATGTGTAACACATGACTCATCACGAGAATGGATTTTACCATGGCTTGCGCACCACAGCAACCCAGTGAACATTGCAGTAAATTCAAACACCAAACACCGCTGCATTTTGGTTAGGCTCTCGAGATGAATACGTTGGTTGGGAACCCTGATCGTCCTCCTGTCTAGGTGCGGGCATCCTGGCAGTCTCCCAGCAAACGTACAACCATGATACCTACGTTTAACAACAAACTCATGCCACATCGGCCATTGCGTGGGGCCTTCAGCCGGGTCGCCTTACTCGCCACTCAGTCCTGAAGTAGCACTTTAAACTTTGCAGGTGCGAAGCGCATGCCAAACCGTGATCCGGAATTATTTAGATTATTTACTATTGTTTGAACCACCACGGGGTCAGATCTAAGAAGAGCTATGCTGTCTGCGTACTCGATATCTGTGCGTGGACGCCCAGGGAGCATCATCATCATCATCATCAAAGACAGCAACATCAGTGTTGCCACTGATGCTTCACTGCCGTACAACCATAAAGTTCGTTTAGTTATACGCAACGGATTCAAGCATCCTGTAGAGATTTAAGGAAACGAATATTTGAGTACTGAATTATCACCGATATTATCATCATCAAAGACAGCAAAATCAGTGTTGACCCTGAGAATTCACCGCCGTACAACCATAAGGTTAGTCTAATTATATTTAAAACCCTAGAGTGAAGAGAAGAGAAAGAGTGAGGTGAGGGAGGGGATCTAGTGATGACCTATGTCAAGCATTCTGAGATGCTAACCCCTCCAACATACAGTTAGACAATCTGGAAACTGACAGCAAGAACGCCACTGACATCGGTTAGCCGCCCCATTGGTCAGTGACTCCAGCCGAGCAAACAGAGGGTCATGTAGACCCCATCCTGGAAGATGAACAGCACCTACCGCATCACAGCTTTTCACATCCTTCATCTTCATGTAAAATTTTGTTCACCTCTAGGTTTCAGCTACTTCGAGGACAGCGCTTGCCTCATCAGTTGATAACTCAGCATGTGTAACACATGACTCATCACGAGAATGGATTTTACCATGGCTTGCGCACCACAGCAACCCAGTGAACATTGCAGTAAATTCAAACACCAAACACCGCTGCATTTTGGTTAGGCTCTCGAGATGAATACGTTGGTTGGGAACCCTGATCGTCCTCCTGTCTAGGTGCGGGCATCCTGGCAGTCTCCCAGCAAACGTACAACCATGATACCTACGTTTAACAACAAACTCATGCCACATCGGCCATTGCGTGGGGCCTTCAGCCGGGTCGCCTTACTCGCCACTCAGTCCTGAAGTAGCACTTTAAACTTTGCAGGTGCGAAGCGCATGCCAAACCGTGATCCGGAATTATTTAGATTATTTACTATTGTTTGAACCACCACGGGGTCAGATCTAAGAAGAGCTATGCTGTCTGCGTACTCGATATCTGTGCGTGGACGCCCAGGGAGCATCATCATCATCATCATCAAAGACAGCAACATCAGTGTTGCCACTGATGCTTCACTGCCGTACAACCATAAAGTTCGTTTAGTTATGTCAAGCATACTGAGGTACCTGCACCTCCAACCGCTCAATCAATCGGGAAAGAAACTGACAGCAAGAACGCCACTGACATCGATTAGCAGCCATTTCTTGCAACGTCTCAAGCCAAGCACAGACGGGGTCACGGGGACCCCATCCTGGAAGTCTCACAACACCAACAACACCCAAACTTCGTGATCTCTTTCACGCTTTTTTGCCAAGTCATGTGCTGTCCACCTCGCGGTTTGCGCCATCCTGAAGGAGGCACGGAGAACAACACTCGTCTCTGTAGACGGTGTTTCGGCATGCGTAGCACATGACCGAGCCATCGCAGTCGATGATCTTAGATGTTTTCCCGGATTGAGGTGCCTTCAACATAACCAAATACCCGTTTCCTAATCGCCTCGTTACTGACACGCTGACGCCATCCACAACCAGGCACGCTTCTGAGGCATCGGTGGTCGAAAACCTGACGGCGCCTCACATCATCTACCCGCAGAATCCATGTCTCACACCCATACAACAACACGGCCCTTACTGTAGCCTGGTACACACGACCCTTAAGATCCAGTGAGATGCCTTTTTGACGCCACAAGTGACGCAAATTAGCAAACGTGATTCGGGCCTTTGAGATTCTTGCACTGACTTCATCAGACACAATTCCGTCAGAGCTAATACAACTACCAAGGTATGTAAAGTTCTCCACAATCTCCAGTGGTTCTTCTTGAATTGTAAGGGATATGTTCGCAGATGGCACGTTCTGAAGCAGGACTTTGCACTTTGAAGGTGCAAGGCGCATGACAAATGATGGTACGATGGCGGTCAGTTTATTCAACAGGGCTTGTGCTTCGCTATGGTCTTCAAAGATGAGGGCGATGTCATCTGCGTACTCCAGGTCGACAAGGCTCTCGCCAGCAACAATTTGAACACCGGGGTTTTGAAAACCGTCCAGTGTTCGTCTCATTATTTCACCAATGACGAAGTTGAACAAGAATGGGGAGAGTAGACATCCTTGTGTAACACCACACTTTTTGTAGGGAAGCTTTTTGAGATTTCACCATACCGACCACCATCGCCCAGAAGTATGTGAATATAGAGATCGGATTATGTTTAGAAACTTCTGGGGCATACCCTGTTGAGCAAGTATAGTTAACAGCACTCATCGATCAACAGAATCGAACGCACCCTTGAAGTCAAGGAATACCAGGATTGTGGGTCGTCTGTACATGTGGCGTTGCTCTAAAACCTGACGGAGTGTGAAGATGTGGTCAACGCAGCCTCTACCCGGTCGAAATCCCGCTTGATTCTCACGAGTCAGGACTTCGCGTACCGCCATGAGACGACGAAGAATCAATGACACACGAAGCCTTGTCACAACAGGCGTTATACTAACACCTCTGTGGTTGCCACATTCACTGCGAGTACCCTATTTGAAAATGGGCACTACTATCGATTCACTCCAGTTGTCTGGGACGGTCTCCTCCCAGATAAACCCAAATAGGCTAGACAGGCACTGGCTGAGGAATCCACCACCATCCTTGAAAAGAGCAGGTGGAAGGTCGTCAGGACCAGCAGCACGATG
>NW_008752083.1:203164-225908 GCF_000715545.1 Opisthorchis viverrini | reverse complement strand
CTTTCTGTTGAAGGCCGGGTTTCTGGATTAGGGGTAGGTGGCCCAGGGAGCACTTCGGCATTAGAGGCTGGTAGTGAGTTTTCCATGATCGTATCAATGACGAAGTTGAAGGGGAAAGATGGAAGAGGAGGGCTGCCCTGTCCGACACCACTTGATGTGATTAACTCGGGCGAGAGCTTCCCATTAACCTTCACACGGCCGAGGGAGTTGGCGTACGGCGCTTTAAGGAGGGTCAAGAATTTATGGGGGACAACTTTGCTCCGCAGACCCAGCAATAGTGCCTGACGGTCTACAGAGTCAAAGACGGCTTTCAAATCAAGAAACGCAACCATTTTTGGTTGTTGGAGGCAGTCACTGTTCCAGAATTTGCTAGATGATGAAGATGCATCTTTCGATGCATCCTTTTGCAGGACAGAACCCAGGTTGGTTTTCACGGATCTGTCTCTCCGTGTTCAGTCAACCTTTGAAGGATAAGACCAGAGGGCACCGTCGATGCCACAGCTAACAGGCAGATGCCATGGTGCTTTGCGCAGCGTCCACGTACCCTTTTTGAAGATAGGGATAACTGTCGACATGCTCCATTCTGCAGACACCTTCTCTTCGTTCTATATAAAAAATCGTTCAACTGTAGCACCCTTTCGGTGCCTAACTGCCATGCTACCCGAAGGTTGCACGAGAGCTGGGATACTGCCAGGTTGCCCAAATCTAAACAGGGGAAGTCGAGAGGCAGAGGTCGTGTTCGAACCACAGACCTTCCGGTCAGTAAATTCGCGCTCTAAACACTTGGGCCATCCCCCCCCCTTCATTCCATATATTGTCGCCACGGATACTCCGCCTCCTTTGGAGAGAGCTGGATACAGACCGTCCGCCCGTGGTGCCTTCTCATGTTTCAGTACGGATATTTCGTACTTCATTTCTTCCGAGGGGCGATCAAGGTTCACGTCCCATTCTCCGTATGCACTATCTCCACAGATTGTGTTGTAGGAGGCCAGCTGAACTATTTTTCGAAGTGTTCGGCACATCTTTCCAGTCGACAGTTTTGCGACTGAACTATTGAGCCATTTTTTCACTTATCGTTTCGCTGACCGTTGTTTTCCTAGGGCCAGTCGATCGTATCAGTTGATATCGGGTAGGGCTGTTTCCCGCAGCAAGAGCCCTCTCTATCTCCCAAGCTTTCGATGTTTACCAGAACTCTCGCTCTTTCCTTACTCTTCACTATTCGGCGTTTGAGGGCTTTGTGTGCGCCGTCGTACCCGTTGCCAGCTGGTATGGATTTCTTGGCATCAATCATGGATGGCGATCTTGACGACATCCAATGGTCTTTTAGTCGAAGCTGAGAAGTCGGACAGATGACACTGGACGCTGCTAACATAGCTCCTTTCACACTTCACCACGCTTCATCTGCATGCTCACTACCACCACAGTATTGGTTTGTGATGGACCTTTCCTTGTCCCTTCAACCAAATTCAGTTTTTTTTTACCATTTGATCTAGTTTGATGACTCTGCTACCACCTGCATCATGTGTCATACAACCTTGACATAGGTCAAAGTATGTGGTTTCATGCCACTGCCAAATCCGAAAATCCCTATGCGAATTTTCACCCCATCACAAGGTAGACCATAAATGTATACGCGTGCACGCATAAGAAACCGAACTTCTCAGCAGAGCGTGCCCCAACTGTACGCCGCACCGTCTCTTGCATCTAGCGTCAACAAATTCGGGCCACATACAACAAGGGACAAGTGTGGCGATAATATTTCCAGGACACTTCTTGCATCCGGCCTCTTCGTTCCACATCACCAAGGACCTTGCGAACTGATGAGTCTTCCCATTTTTGTGTGCCTTATTGTTTACACTGTACTTATATTCATAAGGTGCACCTAACTTTGTAATGTATTTAACCGTAATGCTCAAACCTTATTATTGTCTCGCTTCTGATATTCGAGCTCAACGTCCATTTGCTAGGGCACTAATAGGTTTAGTTTGTAGAGTTGTTGGGCTAGCTCATATCGATACTGTTGGGCTTTGGTAGTTCTTCGGAGATAAAGGATTGGCATGCTTTTTGTTCTCTTGCGACAGCCTGAAAGGAAGCGAACTGTCAGGCGTGCATGCACCATGGCGTGGTCGGAATCAAGTGCTGTGTCCCAGAAGGAAGGACAGTCTTGAAATGTGGCTCTCCACTGGTGGCTGATGGCTACTTGGTCCAGCTAGGTCCATGGTTCACGGATTCATGGATTGATACAAAGGATCGAGGCTTTTGCCCAAGTTTCCCGGTTCGGTTTAGTTCCTGTCGTTCAGCGGCTGTCGTTCACCTGAAAGGCACAAGTGAAAGAAGGGTGTAGCACGGGGCAGTGTTTGCCAGCGCGAGGACTCGTGGATTCGAGGCCGGCAACCATTCTCGTAAAGGATCTCTGGACACACTCAATGAGAGTGACGTCTTTCGTGCGTCCTGATTTGACAACTTGGTTGGTGTATTCCAGGAGCGGTCTGACGTAGGCCCCATTGAGTATTTGGAAGTTCATGCGAGCGATACGGGAGAAGGTGCGTCGGATTATCCGCAAAATGGCGAATGCCTTTGGTGCCGATTTCTCACGGTGCAGTGAGAGGGACAAGTTTGAGGGGACCCAGATACCCGAATCCATTTTGGCGCCTATCCTTATGATATTTTCTGGTCCTTTCTCACTATGCATAACAGAGGCACTCGCTGATTTGCAGTTGGTGGCCACCAGGTTACGCGACGCGAGCGTTTATGTTGAAAGTTCGTACTTGCCAGAAACAGTTCTGTTAGGCGGAACCCCACACGGATCCCTCTACCGCACGCACTCAGATGTTGATACGGCCGAGAAGTCCATCTCACGCAAGATTGGCCAAGAATTCGGGACGCTTGTCGGTCCGGCATCAAGGCGAGATCTGATTGGTCGAATGTCTGCAACAACAGCCAATCATGACTCAGTATTGGCCGAATGCCAGTTGCCCATGGCGCACTCAGAACGCGTCAGAAATTTCAGTTATCACCACTTACGCTATATATATGAAGCGCTGTTCAACTGTTCCTGACTTCTTATGGGGCTTTAATATACCTTGTGCACCTTTGGTGATTGTTTTGATGTGAACGCTAGCTTGGGAGGCTCAGATCGAGAACTAAATAGGGCAAAATACAGTTACTACTAGTTCACAATCAGTACACAACTGAAGGAGTCGATTTTCGTCGTCTGTGCGGCGAGCACTGACTCCGAATCGACCACCCAAATGTGAATCAAATGAGCTCCGACAACCGACTGCTTGATGAATGAGCCCGGATTGGTTTCGATTGAAGGTATCATCCTCAGCATCAGAATGGGGTGTTTTGCAAATCAATGTTACATTTCCCCCATTTTCTGCTCTCCTCATATAAACTTGAATTGCAATTTGTAAACACTGTACACGTATCATGACATCTTGTTTTATTGTACCAATAATTACATTAAATCGAAAATGGAAAAATATACAATTTTTTGGCGCGACTTCTCTGCTTTTTGCTGAGTCAGTGAAATTGCATCCGATTGAGCTGGTTGCTGTTTGCTGAAGTCGTGAGATTGGATTATTGTGTTTGTGTGAACTGTTGAACGTCACAATAACTCCTTGTGACAATTTTCAGCTGTGATAACTGCCTACCGTGGAATTTGCTTCTAAAACTCGAACTATCAGTGGAGAATATCCTTCCTACTCTGGATATACTCTTCACCGCCGAATACAATTACTGCACAACATTTCGTGTAGTGGAATTGTTGGACCTCCAATTTAGTGAGTCTGTTCCGTTCACTTGTCCATTTCTCACTGCCATTTGTTATTTCTAAGCTGGTATTTTGGTTGTATATTCTATCGAACAAGCATACATAGGTCCTTGTCCACTACAAGAACTGCAGTCCTTTGGGGCATAAGCCGACACTATAAACAAGCACCGCTTTTTATCCGGGAGGCCTTGAGCTTGATTGAGCTGGATAACCAGATCGCACAAAAGCGACTGTTCGCTTGGATTAAATCCAGCGTAGCGCGCTCAGCTATGGGACTGAGTACTGTGGCGTCTTGTACCTTTATTTTACTTCCATTATAACACACTACGTATTTCATCAACTTCATAAGCGTTTTTTGTTTGAATACAAAAAACTACAAAAACGCGCACTTGTACAATTTCACGGAATACAAGCGTGGTCACGTGCTTCGACTCTCTCTTCTGATTTCGCTCGCGCTTGTAGCGGTCATTCGCGAGTCTCATGTACTAACTCTGGTTCCAAAACATTTCAGACCATCTTCGGAATGTATTATATATGGAAACTATTCAGGAGATGACCTCTGGACCAGCATAATTGGATTAATGTTTATTCGCTGACCTGGGCCAACGACGAACTATTTTAACGAGAACAAATGTTGGTGATCCCGTTTCGTCTTACCTCTTTATTTTTGTATATCCAACCTAGCGTAAGTATTTTTATTTCTTCGCCACACACTCCTGGTAAACTAACTTATTCGGTAGCCAGACCACTACAGTACAACTTCCACGCCTCGAATCATTGCTTCTGGGTCACCGGACCCGGAGGGAGAAATTAACAGAGCTGAGTTCATCCATGGCGTTCTGAGATGCGAAACCAAACATGCGTCCTGTATGCGTGTTTGGAGACACAGCATACATCAATTTAATAGGAGTATAACGTTTCAGCAGGCAATGCCTGTTCGCCTATTTGGCATACAGTACGGACGGTACAAGCTCCTACATAGAAAGGGTCTCGTGGATTCAGACGGGTGTTATTTTTTTATTGGTTGGAAGCAGTGAGGAGCGTTAGGCCCTTCGGTCGGAAAACTGACAGCCAAATTGTCCAGCGACGTTTGTTTGTATGGTGGAAATTGATTGGTTAGAGACATCGGTGGACACCGAACTGCGTGGATTAATGATACGTCCCGGTTGCACAGGACAAGAAAGGGGGTTTGATTGAGGTACCCCACCTTGAGCCTTTGACTCAAAAGTCCGACCCGCAAGGCATTGGGAGGATATAGAGTTTTCTTGGGAGACCCTTCCCGGAGCCGACGACTTAACAGTCTGACCTGCTCGGCCGCAGGGTTGTTGGCCTAACCCGAGGGCGCAGGGAATAAGGCATTACTGTCTCATTCCTGATGCGGCCGCGCACAGCAGGTGCCTTTTGGACAGCACCAGACTTTTTGGTTTTAAAAGTATTTCAACTGCATTGGATGGTGAGCCGGTGGTCATGGTCAACCGCCGGGCGTTCAGTGTGCGGTTTTGGGGATCGACCTTTTCTAACCCGTCCTTCCTCGGGGAAGGGCATCATCGCTGCTTCCACACATATGGACATGCTGGTAACCTGGGTGGATCACCTTATTGCATTTACACTTCTGTCGAAGAGAACATAACGACTTTACCCCCGGACCGCCTCGTGGTACGATTACTCGGAGTACGGGGCCAAATGGTGCGAATGGATTGGACTAATTCCCCGTAAAAATCATGACTTCGAAAACCTTATAGTTTCTGCAAAAATGATTTGGGTGTGCTTCTAGTTAGCGGCATTGTTGCCACATACACTTCATGAAATATGCACCGTGGTTAAATGATTTGGGGGGCCTCCAGTTAGCGGCATTGTTGCCACATACACTTCATGAAATATGCACCGTGGTTTTAGGCGTTGGCACACGTCATGCACCCTTGGTGGCTACTTAGACGGGAAAGCTGGCTTGGAAGTTTGGGACCGGGAACTTAGCTGAGATACACGACGTTATGACACCGCCTAACACCGCTGGACACCACTGATCTTAGGATAGAATTTTGGCAACCTTCTTCGCGTCCACGGAAAGTGGTATATAAAGTCAAGAGATAAGTATTTAATAGGTTTTTTGACGATCATTGCAGTCAACAGAAGATTTGGGGTCGAGTCTGGAGGAGTGGCCCAATTCCAGTACTTGACGCGAGGTAAACATGATCAACGCAACCTTGCGAGAGCAAAGCTTGAATTGCTTTTCACGAATTTGTCCATCCGGGTTGTGAATCGACCTGCGCAGAATAACGCCTTCGAAGCTGTAGTCACAAGTATGAATCCTCAGTGGTTTTCGCACGATTAGCTTTCACCCCTTTCCAAAAATGCGGTCCTTAGTTATCGGTATTATTGCCACACTCCAGATATTTTAAGTAAACTCGTCAGGATAGCCACATGGTAGTGGCTAACTTCTTCTAAGAGTGCAGCATGCAAACCCCCCAAACTTGGGGTCTTTTTGTATTGGATCAAAATTCAACTCACCAGCCAACTCAACTCCATATTGCTGAGCTACAGAAAAGCTTTTCAAATAATGGAAGGAATGGATTTGAATAAACCGACGTCGACATTAGGGAAGCGAATGGTTATATATAGCAGCACAGTGCCGTGAGCAAAGTGCAGTGTTCTGCTCCAAAATGAACGATAATCGCGTATCAAATCTTTCCGCCGGTAACTGACTGCCACATGGTCCAAAAGAGTCAGTGGTTAGTTTGCACTCGAGGACGCCCAGGCCACATGGTGTGGGCGCCTGTGATCATCATAATCTGTGCGGTGAGTGTCAACTCCCTAGTCGGCCACGAAGATGGGCTTCCGCAAGGTTCGGGGAGCTAACCTGAGCAGTCATATCGCCTGGCAAAATCCTGATGTCTGTATTTCTCGCAAACCAATGCTAAAAGTCATCTTCATCCATGAAGATGCTGGAGCGTAGGCCGGAAAAACCCACGAACATCGTGTTCTGCGTCGAGATGCAGTGATATCGATTGTACCGGTCAACCTAATACAGCAAACTCCGCTGCTTATTGTAATCCAATCCAGAAAGACGCCTTGGGCTTAGGCGTAAACTCCGTGCCATAAAACGCACGAGCTTTTGCATCAAGATCATCACTGTCAACAGTGCAATATCAATATTGCTGCTTTGCTGCTCCACGACAGCGAGTTATTTCAAAAGACAAATGTGGAGAAATGAACAGAGGCGGACGGTGAACGTTCATCTAGGCTTGTATCGTCTATTACGCTGACAATGAAATTCCACACGTTTATTATGTGCCGATTAGTGATTCTCGCCCCACTTTTGTGGTTAGTGTGTATATATGAAATGACATTAATTTGTCCTCACTACTTCACACATTTGGCCTTGAGGTCATCCAGCCATCTGTATCTGACTTTGCACATGTGACTGTCGCACGTACGAGCCTATTTGCTCCCTTGCTTTGTACTTCTGTAGTCCAAGTGGACCGTTTGTTTTGGCCGCGTATCCACTGTCGAGGTTTGTATAATTTGTGAATTTCTCTTACACTATTAGTACCGTATAGAAACCCAGCTCCGACTTTGTTTTACCTACCCGGAGGTTCTGATATTACGCGTCACTCGAAGATACCGTTCGCCCGTTATAAGGCTTGAGCAGCCTAGCAGTATTTCAGCCCTCAAGCCTCCTTTGGGCGGCATGACAGCTACACACTGATGGGGTGTACAAGCCGAACGATTGATTAAAGGTGAGGGTGCTAAGTGCCGGTCTACAATTATCATTCCGGGGAACCTACGCCTTCACCCACTAACTCGGACAGACTTCGTAGAAAACAACACCAAACGGCCAAACAGTAAAGTACGGGTAATCTTGGTTCGTTCGTAGCAGTCAGGGATGTATGACTGGGCCGTGGGTTTGCATGCGTGCCTCCAAGGCCGAAGGAGCGCACGGAGTCAGGGCGAAATCTGCCTGTTGCCCACTTTGACGTAGATTATGGACGTCAAAGTTAGCTATGTGAAACAGACCCATTGAGTTGAACACGGGTTTGATTTAATTTATTTTACAGAGCAGAAGCCTAGGCATGGAGCAACGGTCAGACAACTGATCCAGGACATGGCTGAACATTTTGTGGAGAGGAGTAATTGAACGAAGAGTGGCAACAGGGAATAATACTTTCCGGTCGCTCAGGAAGAAACGTTGCAATGTTGAGTTATTCCATCCTTCTCCTTGAATTCAAAGCCTGACCCATAAGTCGGCGTGAGACACTCAGCCCAGCCTCCGACTTGGGAGATCAAATCACTAGGCAGCCACATTTGGTCTTTTTAATGGACACTTCGCGGAGCCAAGGATGATCTAACCCACCAGGCTGCAGGAGACTGGCCTGGCCCGAGGGGGCATGTAGTAAGTAGTAATACCGATGTGCATAGCAGATGCCTTCTGAACGGCACCAGATTGATTGGTTTACAAAGTGCTGAATATTTCACCGATGTCGTAGCCAGCAGTAGCGTGATGAAACTGTGCGTCATTTAAAGCCCACACTTTCTAACATGTCTTCCTCCAGAGGAAGACAGCATCGTTGTTTTCATTAATATTGACACGCCGGTCACCTAAAGGTAATATGTTGCTTTCCTTGCACTCGTATCACGAATCACAGTACGAGAACACTTCTGGTCTGTCCAACAACACATTTCTCCTCCGTACGGGGACACGCCCTCCGTCCCGCTGGTTTTAGTTAGCCCGTCTATAATGTGGGATCCTTTATGAACTGAGTTCTAGTCAGTATCTCTCGAAGGATCATTGGGGGCCTGACCACCACGACGAGGTAACAGCTTTATGTAGAGGCCTCTCCGTAGAGTGCAACAAGAAACAGCAAATAAAAAGGGCGTCATCATGCTCCGCAAGGGCGTTCGAGAACAAACGACGATTAGTTATTTACCCGCGAAGAAGTGCGGTCCCTATGATGAAAACTTGTCCGTTCGGGGGAAAACCTTCCATTTTGTGGAAATGAATCACCCTAACTAACCGAAAACCACATCGACGGGAAGGATGTCACGCGCCGGCTGCGGACCAAACGAAGGCATGCCCTGATTGGCAGAAGTTTCAGCCATGCATGATTGAGTGCTCATATTTTGGTACTTCTTGCCTCCCACGAAGTTTCTTGAGTGGCCTTTTGGAGCATTCTGTGGTAACCCTGTAAATACAGTCGTATTAGACTATTTTTGTCTCCCCACGTCACCATGCCTTTTGATGTGCCATAGTCTGCGGAACAGGAACCCAAGGGCCAACATAGGAGTTCCCATACCGTCTTCAGTACATGGCGGTGTTTGAGTAGCTTTGGCGGCTTCGGGAGTTAGTACCGCATAGAAATGATCTGTGTCCAGCACAAGATCAAGGCCAGCGCTCGTCATTACCCGCACGTCTCGATTCCAGAAGAAACCACCAGTTAACTAGGCCTACTTATTTGCGCAATCACATCACCGTCTAATATCACAATATTTTGGCTCTTAGCCTGTCTGTAAAAGACACTCAAAGCGTCATAAAAGTCTTCGTTGAAATCATTGGACTTATAGTCTGCTGGGTCATAAGCCGACAAAATGGACCAGAAGAGCTTGCCAGCATTATTATGATCATAATCGTCAGATAGCATCAGTGTTCAACACAGCCGCATCGTTGTCGCACTTACCAGCGCGTTTATGGATGCTCTCGAAGACGTTAACAAACAAACTGCACGGAGGCGGCTATCGAAAGGCAACTGGAGCCCCCTCAGCTCATTGGGTTAGGGCAAGACAGGCTCCAGCAAAACCAGTCGCACTGGCTTCCGGACCACCAGAGCGCGCCACCGAAAAATGAAATTTTCATTTGGCATCTGTTGAATACTCGCAAGCAAGATAGAGATCAGAATCTTGATAAATTTGTGCAAAAGTGTCGTAGTTTTCAGCCATTGCAAGTCTACAGCGATGAAGCATTACTAGGCGCAATTGTTCGTGGACATTATTTGATCACTATTAGCCAGAGGCTATTGAAACACAAATCGCTGAGGCTTTAAGCCGCACAGGATCATAAAAATCTCTTGAAATGTCCAAAAACAGTTGCAGTTTTTTTCGACGAGCAACCATCCCACCTGTACCACCGTATCGAACGACCCAACAAGGTTTCCACGTTGTCAATCATCAGCACATGACGAGATGACTTACTAGTAAATGGTTCTCATGATTCTTATGCGTCTATGCTCGTCCTCTTCATCATGAATTCCTCGCTTGAGACGTGGCCTGTGAAATCTCTGGACTGAAAGGACTCTTTCAAAAAGTATGTTGATGAAAAATAACTCATCCGTTTCAAATGCACTTCCTTGCACCATTCCTGCGACCCCCGAATGTCTAAAAGGGAAGCCTCTGATGTGAAGGCCAAGGGCAATAACTTCAAGATCTCTTCGATACCGGTAGTTCAGAAAGTTTTTTTTCTGAAAACGTAATCCGTCGTGGCCTTTACTACCGTCATCATCTGAGATTAATTTCGACATCCAGCCAACACAAAGCTCTACTCCAGGACATCGTTTTCTAACGTTGCAACCTAAACAAAGCATGCATCCCCCTTCGAATTTTCCGGTATTACACGATCTCTGAGTAAATACCCACAAGGACATGATTTTTACATGCCTCATAAATCCCTGGAAAATTCATTGAACAGTGATAGGCCTTCCTTCCCGTTTTCTGGTGAAATCGCTGCTGGCCCTTTGGTTTTCTGACCACTGGTTATTCTTTTAACAGAGATTTACAAATATCACGCGATAGCAAACCCAGGCGTGTGCTTTTAAAGAAGTAAAATTTAAAAGCCAAACAAAATGCCATTCAGAGAAAATGACCCTCAAGCCATGAAGCGCTGAAACTTCCAGTTTCACCCGAAGCAAACGCGTACACGAAGTCAGAGCGGCTAAATTTAACGGAAATACCAGTTGGGTCGGCGATTACCAGCATTTTATACGGAAGAAAACATTGTACACAACCTTCGTAAGACCGAGGGACCCCCGTAACCACCTCGGCGCTGTGACCAAGCTGCCGCTGCTTACTACCAAAGAGATGACATGACTGTCCCAATCATGGATTTCTAAGGGGAAAAGTGCATTTTCTAAGTACTTTCCGCTGACTGTGGCGGATGTTTAAGCTACCGTGACAGCAGCTCCACAGCTCGACAATTTCTTGCCCAATACCATTCAACAAGTAAACCATTGAACTACCAAAGCCCTTCGACAAAGCCAATCAGCACACCCCTGCTTAAAGCTTGGATCCACCGGTATGGCGAGGATATTGCCAACTTTTTTGTTAATCAACAAAACCACGGAGACTTAACAACAATTTCGGTGGATTACAATTAAATCACCGAAGCCACATGACGGTTACCATAAGCATTAATCATTTGCCCGAATCGGTTAAACCATGTGTAGCGCACAAAACGCTTGAAATTTTCTCCCACCCAATCTCCCTGAACTCAGCTGCATAAACTCAAGTGTCCCACCCAATCCCGTTTGCTATTCATTAACATTTTATTATTATCGCACCACCCCATCTCTATCCCGTCCATTAAAACATTGCGTTGCACAAACTATGAACAGGTCCTCGGTCCCTCAAATGAACCGTATTATCAGTTGTTTAAATTCATATTTTTGGCACTTTTCGGACTGGTTTCTCACGCATAATACTCGTCTCCGTGTTTGTTGTGGGTCTAACTGTCGGTCGATAACTTTCAAGGTTTGTTGTACATTGATCGATTTATTGATATTTTGTCATATAGTACAGCACATTTTCGTCGGGATCACTTTCGTTTTGCATTCGGATCCATTCTTCGGTGCTCGTTGCTCGACTTATTAATTTTGTCGCTTACAGTACTCGGCATGACAACGATTTTCGTGAATAGCGTCGAAAATGCCAAGAACAAGGAGCGGTGTACTAAATGAGAAGAACCGTGGAGAAGAGGCTATACAAACAGACGACAGGCAAGTGATTCGTGATAAGAATTCTTGAATGGGCTCTTTGGCTGTGTTTAGAGATAGCGGGCGTAGCAGAGGATCCGAGTCAGCCTTATTATTAGCTGAGTTAAAGCGAAGTCAGCTATAGAAAGTGTTGGAAATGCGGGCTGTTAGGGACGAGCAGGACCGTCAGATCCAGCTCTTAAAAGCTGATAACGACGTAGGAGCTGCTCGTTTAATGCACACCCTCTCCTGCTCCGAGAATGAATCGCATACCGATAATGAGTCAATTTCTGCGCCCTCAAGGGTGGCGATTTACGCTGAGGAATACCGCAGGCAACATGAACTTGGACTGTCATACCGGGAGCCTAAGTCTGATGCTAATAATGTACCAGTTGCAACCACGTCCAAATCGGCTGACACAAGTGTGGGATGATCACACCAAAGGGTATCTCTTAGGGAAGTACTCCCCTAAACGCAACAGCGAAGATTGTACACCTGGTAATCATACGCTAGCCCCTCTGATTGCTTCGATGGACTTCCCCAGAGTCAAAGTGACTAAATTCGACGGTATTTCGCACGTTATTTGAAATTTGTTCGTCAGTTTGAGTTTTGTGTTGAGTCAAAAACCGCTTGTGATGGGCAGAGGTTGCTTTGCTTGCTGCATTACTGCAGGGGGAGAGCGCGCAAAACCATCGAAGAGTGCACGGTACATCCGCCCCCAGAAGCCTATCGACGTGCTCGTCAAATTATGAGTAGGCTATCTGGCAGGTCTCACCTTGTCGCCCGATCGTTATTAGATGGGCTGCACGAAGGGTTTAGGGCGTTCTCGGCTTCTCCAGCTGATTTGCTACAGCTTACAATAAAACTGGAGAATTGCAAAATAGCCTTGAAACAAATGGGTTATGAGGCCGACCTGAACTCCTTGTCGACTCTCCAACGGTTGGCCCGCTGCCTGCCAATATCGCTCCAGCAGAAGTGGGCTCAATACGTCGACGGTGTGACGACAGATGAACGTGAACCGACGTTCAGAGCTCTTCGTAACTTCATGGATATCAGAGCAAGGATATCCAATAGCAGGTTAGGCATGATAGCCTGCCAAACCAACAAGTGCCACGCGGCCCAGAAAATCCAGCCCAAGCAGACTATCAAACGGTAACATTCATTCGCTAACGCTGTTTTTAAGACACCTGAATCCTGCCCTCTTTTTAGGGAACCGCACCCCTTAACGGATTGCGCAAGGATTGTGGAGTTTGAGAGTAGTAAACGCTGGGATGTGGCTAAGGGATGTAGGGTGTGCTTCCGTTGCTTGAAGTCTGGGCACCTGACCAAGGCATGCAACACCGAACTCAAGTGTGGTGTAACTGAATGCAAGGCACGTCACCATTACTTGCTACACACCACGCCTGATCCTTCGCGTTCGGTACAGGGCACCTGTAACACAGCTAATGTACGTCAAAGATCAACGGTTTTGGACGTGCTCCCGTTCCGCAATAAAGTACCTTTAGGCAAGCTTGCTGTCTACGCGTTGTTAGACAATGGCTTCGATACTACCCTGGTGAGCCACGACGTGTTGCAAAAACTGGGCATCCCACCACACCCATCACAATTGACTATTAAGGCCATAAGTGGTACCTGTCTGTCCGAGTCTTGCGTGGGGAACTTAGAAACCGGAGCTCTGTTAGACAACACTTGGGTCAATATCGAGAAAGCGTTCGTCGTGTCTAGTATTATGCAGTCCGTTAACGTCGAATCTCGTGTAGCACTGGCAAGGCGCTATGCGCGTTTGGACGACCTGCCTATCACCGACATACCACGCAAGTATGTTGCAAGTATGATAGGGTGTGACGTGCCAGGCGCACATTGGGTACTGGACCAGCGGCTTGGGGCATGTAAACAGCCGTTTGGATTGAAGACGCTCCTCTGATGGACTATCGTAGGTCCAACAGGGGGTGAACAGCGGTGCCACCTTTCTGTAAACTTCTTATCTCGGGGGGATCCGAACATCCCGCAACAACTGAATTTTCTATACAGTGACGATTTTGCAGATGTTAACTTGCTTAATCTAGCCTTGTCTTTCGAAGATAAGCGCGTTTTGGAGTTCGTGAAAGCAAAGGTTCGTGTGACTGATAGTCCATGGCCATGGAAGGACGATATTAATTGTGCCAGTTCCAACCCGCGGTTGGCAACCATTTGACTGGAGAGTTTGAAAAGGCATTTCTTGAAGGATAAAACCTATTTCCAGCAGTATAGCGCTGTGATAGAAAGCTACTTTAAGATGGGATACACTTCGCCAGTACCGGCACATCAGTTGGGTCCCGAGTTCCGTCCTCGGTGGTATCTACCTCATCAATCTGTCGTCGATCCGAAGAAGCCTGGAAAATTGAGGGTGGTGTTTGATTGTGCAGTGCAAATCAACAAGAGATCTCTAAATGACTACCTCTGTCGAGGCCCAAATTGGACAGCCGATCTGATAGCAGTGCTCTTGCGTTTCCGAAAGGAGCGCATAGCACTTTCGGCTGACATAGAAGAGATGTTTATGCAAGTCCGCGTTCCGGAAAACGATAGAGTCACCCTTCGGTTCCTATGGTGGCCGGGTAGCGATATTTCATTGGAACCGATGGAGTTCCAAATGAACGCGCACTTGTTTGGAGCGAAATCTTCGCCATTCTGCGCCAACTTTGCTCTGCAGCAAACTGTGGAGCTATTTGGAAATGAATATGCTCTTATAGTTTCCGAGGCGATTCGTAATAATTTCTGCGTAGACGACTGTTAGTTGTCCGTCCCATCCATTGATGACGCTAGAATGATACCCACTCAGCTGACAGAAATGCTCCTCAAGGCAGGCTTCCGTCTCAGAAAATGGACAACTAATGCACCCGAGGCCATGGAGCACTTGTTCAGTGCCGAGCATGCTGAGTCACCAGTAACATTGTCGGGTTGCAACCCGGTCATGCACCCAACCCTTGGTATACAATGGGATACCCTACGAGACGAATTCTGTTTCCAGTATGATATACCGAGAGGACCGCACACAAGAGCGGCATATTGACGTGTTTGTGTTCCTTTATGACCTGCTTGGTATTTTGGCACCGCCTTGCTTACCACCTAAGCAATTGCTACAAAGGCTGTATCGAACCGGCCTTGGGTGGGACACCTCTATCGACCAGTCACGTGCAGAAGAATGGACAGATTGGGTTACCTTTGTCACCTCGCTCGGTAGAATCAGACAACCTAGGTGTATGTTCTAGGTGGACGTGAGCTGTCGAGGTGAAGCAGAGCTGCACCTGTTCGGCGACGCCTTAGAGACCGGATATGGGGTTGCTGCTTACGTTCGGTTCCCTGCGGGGCCTTAATTGACCATGTTGTCGATTGCTTTTCGGTAAATCGAGAATGCCCCCTCTCAAGACTGTATCGATTCCTCGGCTGGAGCTAACGGCTACCGTGCTTGCGGTAAACATATTCTGTATCATTACCAAGAGTATGAAGAACATATCGTTCAAAGGTTATTTTTGGACGGATTTCCAGATTGTTTTGAACTATATTACCGATCGATCTTCCAGATTCACGGCGTTTGTTGCAAATCGCTTGGCAATCATATATGGGTATTCCAGTACAGAGCAGTGGAGGCACGTTAAATCTTCAGATAATCCCTCAGGTATGGCATCACGAGGTATTCGGGATAAAGCTTCCCTGGGTCGGTGGCTTGATGGTCCAGATCGGCTGCACGCTGGTAATGACCTACCAATATTCCTGCTAGCTGTATCGAGGGTTCCCGAAGGCATAGAATATAAGCGTGCATCTAAGTGTGTCGATGCTATATGCTCGAAAGCTGAGATCGGCGTGTTGTTCAATCGCTACTCCGATTGGTTCAAACTTACGAAGGCTGTGGCTTGGTGGTTGCGGTTTTCAAAGTATCTTGAGGCATGGTTGAAGTAATCACCTACGACTGTATCGACAGGATATCTTACAGTTCAAGAACTCAGAGTAGCGAAGCATTCAATATTGCGTATCGTGCAGTCAGAGTGCTACGCGGCGGAAATAGCCCAAATTAGGGAGTCTGGTGCTGTGCACGCAAAATCATCATTATCCGAACCCTCGTCAATCCTACTGAACGACGTCCTGTGTGTTGGTGGCCAGCTCAACTATTGTGACTACCCCGCATTGAAGCATCCACCTATTCTACCCAGTCAGCATACAGTGACCGAGTTGATCGTCGTGCACCGTCACAAAATTTAAGGCCATTGTGATACTTTGGAAGTTCTTGCCAGTATAAGACAAGCATGCTGGCTTGTACATGGCCATACTACTGTGTAACGAGTAATAATGAAGTGTTTAGCATGTCGCTGCCGTCTGGCCGCTGCTGAGCAACAACCCATGGTTCCATTACCCTTAGCGAGGGTAGAGAGAGGATGGCGTTGTTTCTCTTACGTCGATGTTTACTACTTCAGCCTCGTTCTGACGAAGCGTGGTAGATCTATGGAGAAAATGTACGGTTGTCTCATTACATGCCTCCAAACTAGAGCCGTACATATTGAAATAGTACATTCTATGTCCAATGATTCCTTCATCACATCACTGATGCGTTTCATTGCCCGTCGTGGAAAACCTGAGGAAATATTTAGTGATAACGGTTCGAACTTTGATGGAGCTATTGGCGAACTGCGCGAACACTTGAAATCGTGGGATCAACAGCAGATCAACGATCGTTTGTTGAAACAAGAAATCCAATGGCAATTTCAACCGCCTTCGACAAGCCATCGTGGAGGTGTGTGTGAAAGATTGATATGTTCTGCGAGACTTCTCCTAAACGCTATCGCCTCAGAACAAGTCATCCCTGATGAGACTCTTCTAACCTTCATGTCGAAGGTGTGGAGAATACTGAACAATCGACCGATAGTGGCCCCCGGGTCGGATGTCGGGGAAAAGTGAGCCTTGTCACCGAACACGTTATTACTATAAGAGGAGAACACAGGGCTACCCTCCCATCGCAGCTGTGCTGAAATGTTCACTAGAAAATGGAAACATGTGAACTATCTAGCTGATGTGTTCCTGAAAAGGTGGATGAAGGAATGCCTACCCACATTACAAGTCAGACAGAAGTGGTTACTGAAGACTCGTAACCTGAAAGAAGGTGATGTGGTGCTGGTGGTTAATGATGGGGTACAAAGAAAAAAGTGGCCGTTAGGCATTGTCATTTCACGTGAGGTTAGCTCAGATGGAATCGTGCGAACGGCTTCCGTGAAAACAGCAACTGAAACCATACATCGTGACATTAGACGCTTCTGCCTGCTTGAGGGTGATGAGAAGGGTGAAGACTTTTTGGGAAACTTGGTGTAAGGCATGGAAAACGTCTAATGCCGAGAATTCCCGTAGGGGTCAGTGCTCTCTCTTCCCCTAGACACGTCATAGCCTAGATCCCTACCTGAACTTATCCGCGTATCACTTTGCAACGCATCACTTGGAGAAATTTGGTGGCCGGTATAACGCACACCCCACCCAATCTCCATGAACTCAACTGCATAAACTCAAGTGTCCCACCCAATCCCGTTTGCTATTCATTAACATTTTATTATTATCGCACCACCCCATCTCTATCCCGTCCATTAAAACATTGCGTTGCACAAACTATGAACAGGTCCTCGGTCCCTCAAATGAACCGTATTATCAGTTGTTTAAATTCATATTTTTGGCACTTTTCGGACTGGTTTCTCACGCATAATACTCGTCTCCGTGTTTGTTGTGGGTCTAACTGTCGGTCGATAACTTTCAAGGTTTGTTGTACATTGATCGATTTATTGATATTTTGTCATATAGTACAGCACATTTTCGTCGGGATCACTTTCGTTTTGCATTCGGATCCATTCTTCGGTGCTCGTTGCTCGGTTTATCGATTTTGTCGCTTAAATGACCCAACACAAATATCGCGGAAGTTTACTAAATTGGCACTTGTTCCAGCTCTGTGACACAGGCATGCACTTGGTCCGTTTAGGTAATGCATTATTCCACTGTCCCTTAAAGTTCATATGAGGCCACATATGGGAAGACAGGCAAACGAACCACCTGTTGCCCAAAAAGACATCCTTTGGGTCACAATAAACGAAGGAACCAAGTAACCTTGGAAAATCAGTTCAATACTGCATTTTGAAAGGCTAAAATTCCTCACCACGTAATGTGCAGAATCTAAATAAGTGGGATCGGCTTGTTTTTTACCGTCAAAAGGCTCGACAGCGTTTCTTACCATGCCGTTATATATGTGGGCCGCGTCGGTAATAATAATAATACTGTTTATTCCACAACTTGTGGATGGCATGCCGTCTAGCATGATCACATGTGTACAGTCAGAAAGAAGTATGACCAGGGGGTTTGTGAGTAGTGCGGAGTGCGCAAAAGTAGAACAATTTCATAAACAGTGGGGATTATTCGATGAAATAATGATAATAGATTTCTTTCCTAACTTGTAGGGAACAAAGGGCATGAGGTCCGACTGATTCAAAGATTTCGCCTGTTGAACTAAAACTGAAAAGTCATTGCTGGCCATGAGTGACCTTGGGCGGTTGGGTAAATGGCCGGAGTCACGACGAGCAAAAGTGGAGATGGAGATGGACTAATTCGAATTGGACGCACACCGCAAGTTTTGTCTCAAAAATATGGTACAATCTAAAAATAAGCAGACTCACTGGTTGCACTGTTGTAGGAAAGTCAGGTGCAAGTGCTAGGTTGGTTTGGAACATAAGGACACAGGAACACAGAGATGGTTAAATTCGAACGAGTAGTCCATTAGGCTGAAATGAAGATGTGAAGACAGCTGGGTTCAAGTGGGGAGTTTTTCGTGTTTGCAGTCAATGGTACGAGTGGGCATGAGGGCAAGTTCGGGAGGAGGAATGCAACAGTTGCGGGTGTGCAATCAAAATATGCATGACAGTGCCGTGCCATCACTGGCTTGACGTGCTTCACTTTTTGGACAGCCCCGTAATGGACGTCACATTTGAGGTGACTCGGCTTGGGTGTGCAGTTCATTGGTCAGCGGGATTCATTTCAAGCTGGTAGATGAAAAAAAGCTGGAATGAAGTCGATATGGGATCGCAGGTTTTCCTGGGCAGTTTAAAGATCCAGTGGTTGTAGATCACAGGCCAGGTGAAGTGGATATCAACTATATAGGTTGTTTAAACCGGGCATTGCTGAATTTCAAAGCTTGGGAAGATGATGGAATGGGGTGGGATTTGTAAACCATGGTAAGTTTGAGAAGATTTCGGATGGTATAATATGCATCAATATAAATAGAAATAAGAACTAGAGGTTTGCCGCAATTAGGGTGATGAAAAGTGATTATAGAGAACAGGGAATAGATGGAATTGTACTTAACAGACTAGCGACCAGGGGCTGGGTTTGCTAACATACGATACAGCATTACAAGGGATCTAGCAAATGCCGATATAAGCGCGCAGAACGGTAGTGTAGAACTTAAATGTATGAGGACTGGCGTTGGTGATCTTTCTAGATAACTGGTTAGTCTGGCGTTTATTACATGAGCTGGGCAGTACCAGGAGGGAAAGTATGTGCAAGAGAAATAGTGGGGCAAATCATCAGTGACTTGAATAAAAAAGAGCTAATTTTGCTTTGCTTTTGCCAGCAGAGTTTGTCCGACAGCAATAGTCGCTAGACAGCGTTCATAAAGCAATCCGATGTAGGCACTAGACTTGTACGATGTGTAAGTTGGCGGGGGGAAGAAAAAAGAAAACAGCCAGGCAAGTAACGTTGCATGTTTGGATAAAGTTGGCAGTTAAGTCATCTATTAGCTTAAGATGGGTTCAGAGGATAGGAAGAAATGATGACGGGATCCTTTACTTGCCCACCAACTGTGACGTCGCCAAACACAAATGCGCACTGGACCCGATTCGTAGAGGTCAGAGGGTAGCCGGGTATTAGGTAGGGCGGCAGCAGTTCCGCAGGTAAGGAATTTGTCTACAGACTGAGAAAAAAATATGGTGATCCGTGATGCTTTGGAGCTGCTCGGGAAGGCTGATCCAGATGTCAGCGTAATGAACTAGAAAGAAGTAGTGTGGTAGGTTTTTGCGATCTGGGGGAGTTACGGAGTCTGTAGCGAGATTGTGTCTGACCTCTGCTATAAAGGCGTTTTTATGCAGCAGACGGTGTAAGAGAGTTAGAGTCAATCTTAACGTCTGAGCCACAGTGGTTCAAGGCCTAGTGTTTGACAGCGGGAGCGGTAAGAGAGGGGGTTTGAACGAGGGGAGAGCTTTTTTGTGAATGAGCGTTGGGTAATTTCATTTGCGAGTCCGCAGCTTTGAGTGTAGAGGGAGGAGAACACGGGGCAGAATTTCACTAGTGGTCTTAGGAACAGTTTAAAACTTCCAGCCATTTTGTCTGGAAGGTGACAGGAGCACAGTATTAAAAAATGAGCCTGCGTGTTCTGGCTACCTGAAACTGAATCTGATGGCAAAAGCTAAAGGTTAAGGGGCATCTGAGGCCGAGATCGTAGGTCTCCATTGAATAGGTGATAGGATTTTCATTAATTGTGAAAGCGTTATCCGGGAGAGAGCAGCGGCAGGAGGTTATGCAGGATTTTGTGGAGCAGGTGCTCAAGTCAGAATTGTTTGACCAGCGAGTGAATGAATCTAAGTCTCGCCTAATCTGGTGAGAGGCAAGGGTTGGTGTAGAGGGAGGAAATGTGTACGAGGTTTTTATATCGTCCGCGAAAAGGAAAGTCCCACCATGGGTTGTGGCGCCGAAAACGTCATTCATGAGGCCTAGCACGCTTCCTTGGGTGGCATTACCAATGCTCGATAGTGGAGATGATTTTGGGTGCCCGGTTTGTGTTATTTGCCTTCTGTCTGGTAAATGAGAAGTGAACCACTGAAATAAGGTTCCAGTAATGCCAACGGTACTAAGCTTGTGCAGCAAGGAGGCATGGGTGACCTGGTCAAAGACCTTTTGGATGTCCAGATAGACTGTTGATATGGAGTATCCGGCGCCGTGGGTTGCTATGATGGTCTCAAAGAAGTGAAGTTTGCAGCCATTTACGGATCTCTGAGATAAGAATCCATGCTGTCGGTCATCTTTGGCGTTTGTTGCCAGGAGAAGCCAGATTAACGGGCCGTTGACCAGACGTTCAAGGGTTCGCATTAAAAGACAAGTATGGTGAACCCCTCTGTAACTGGGAATAGATTGTCTGGATTCGGATTTAAAATGGTATTGTTTTCTACCAGGAGGGGACAATTCCGGAGTTGACTGGGTGATTAAAAAGATTCAGGACAAGGGTATTGATATCTTGACCGCCATATCTCAGGAATCATGATGGTATGCCGTCGCCCCCCGGCACGGCGGAGTCTTTGAGGGTTTGAAGGATGGCTGATACATCAGCTAGGGAGATGATCACGTTTCTAAGAGACGAGTGGTTACTCTGTTTTAGAGATGTGACATGTGCAGCGGAGATTGTAGGATTGAGCTCGGCAGAAGGAGGTAAATAGCAGCTGATAAAGTAAGCATTCAAGTGGCTGGCTATGTTGATAGGATGAGCGATAAAACTACCGTCGGTGGAGCGCAGACAAGTGGCTTGACTGTTTGCGGTGCAGCGCCCACAACATAGGTGGCCGAGTAATTTACGGATAGAGGAGCCCCCGAAAGCAGTGCTCCTTCTTGACATTCAAGGGATACCCACAATGGCGCTCGGTCAGTTGAGAGCTTGTTGATGAGGAGTATTGATGAGAAATCCTGAGATTTCCGATATTCTCTGTCGGGTTGGTTATTTTATTGCCCAAGGCTTTCAATAGCTTATCATGCCGAGAGATACCAGGGTAAAAACTCCTAATGTGAGGAGTAAGGCAGAGAGAGGTCGATAGGTTCTGGTAGTGCATATCACAATTGCGTTGGGCCTGACGAGAGAAAGAAGTCATCCCAATCCAGGGAGTCTAGCAGGGATGAAAAAGCCAGCAAAATGTCCGGAGTCAGGAGATTCAAGAAGGAAGAACCTGGGGGAACAGTTTCGCCAAACCTGACTAGGTTGTACAAAACAACGCAGTGATCGCTATCCGGGGAGCACGGACCAATTGCAGTCGTAGCCAGATGACCCTCATTTGAAAATATTAGGTCTGAGGTGTGTTTGCTGCATACAATCTGGGACCACCCTCTACACTAAGTTGGACAAGCAGCGAGGCCTAACGAGTAGGGCCCAAAATGGGAGACCAGGAAATATACGGTAGGTTGAAGTCACCCAGCACGAATTTAGACGAATAAGGGGCACGTGCGGTGGTGGTGATATGGGACAAGTCAGCTATAGAAGCGGGGAAGGGGCTGTGATGGATAGATACAGCCTACTAGTACAGGTCGTTTGGTCTGTTCTATGAAGATCCAGATAGCCTTTGCAATCCCTTCTAGGCTGAGATCATCAAAGATGGTGCCAATCTTGAGTGGATGAGACAGCCTCCATCGCATGAGTTCCACCTGTCAGAGAGGTGAATATTGTAACCAGGAATTGAGACTGCCATGTCTGGCGTTCCAGCTGAGAGCCATGTTCCGGTCACACAAATCAGACCTGGTTGCGCAACAGCAATAATCGCACGGAGAATATGGACTTTTGGCAGCTGTGAGCGGGCGTTAAACAGCATCACTGATAGGTCCATTGGTGAATACACCAGATTGATTAGGAAGTGAATAACCTAGTTTATGGTGGAGTTCCGTACTAGGGAGAAATGGGTAGGGGAGATAAGAGTGCATGAAGTACAGATTACTAGGCTTCTGTTTGCAATCAGTCGAGGTGTATTCAAAAATGGGGGTAAAGGGGTGCCACAAACTGACTCGAAGAGGCTTTTAAAGTTACCATGCTAACGTGATTTGATGTCCCACGTAAAGTGAAGTCTCATAGAATTGTAGTGGTCAAGGGCCCTATGGAGTCTCTAGTGGGCAAATTACTAATATAAGCCAGATACAAAGTCACAAGGAGAAAACTCCAAGTAAATCTTGACTCACAGTTCAAAATAGGATAGGAGATAGTTCCGTA
>NW_008752083.1:183043-199233 GCF_000715545.1 Opisthorchis viverrini | reverse complement strand
CAGGGGAATGAACGGCGAAGACCCAGGTCAAGCGTCAGTGACTTATGACCGAAGGTAGCTATGCGCGTGCCGTTAGCCGCCTGTAGTGTCGTTAGCGGGTCAGAAGTGTAGCGTTTCGAGTTTCCGGCAGGAATAACGCTAAGCTCTGCACCGGTGTCGACGAGGAACCGCATTCCGGTGGTTCTATTCGTAAGGTGGTAGAGGCAACAAGGTGAATGGCCAGTGGCAGCTGTCACCACTACTGACTGGCCAGCGAGAAGATCCATTTGCGCCTGCATTCGATCGAGCCATAACAGGGTTGTCGTTACGCTGAATGGGCTGTTGTGCGGTTGAGGCTATCAAACGGTCGGCGAAGCATTCGTGGATCTTATCTGCCGTCTCAGCGAGTGACGACAGAGAGACATCTGACTGTGTAGCCAGAATTTGGCGAGTGCTTAAGGGGAGACACTGCAGCCACAACTGCTTTAAAATGACGTCAAAAGACTTCCCGCATGCAAGGTTTGCATGTGCCGTAGCAGTTGCGAAGGTGTGCGATCACCCAGTTCGACCCCTGCAGGCAACTTTTGCAGATTCGCTTCGTGCGAGGCGGCTGTCCGTTTAATAATTGCTGCTTTTAGTGTGGTGTAGGGAATTGATGCGGGCATAGGATCAATCAGGTCAATAACCTCCGCGGAAACCTCGGTCGGGAGTTGAGAAACCACGTAAGAAAACAGTCTGCTGTGAGGTGATTCGGCGGAAATGGAAGTAACATTCTGTTTGGATAAACCATACTCTAGGGTTACTGACTTCAAAAGCTGGCAGTATTACGTGAACGGCGTTTCCAACCAACTCAGTGTTGAGTTCGTCTTCGTCAGACATGGTTGAAAAAAAGTACTGGAGCAAGTGTATGCGTGAGAGATATGGGAGTTCTGAGTCAGCAAGAAAAATAGAAAACAGAAAAAATGTTCGGGCTCATCAATTATGTAGTGGTTAAGGGCCCTATGGAGTCTCTAGTGGACAGAGCAAATTACTAATATAAGCCAGATACAAAGTCACAAGGAGAAAACTCCAAGTAAATCTTGACTCACAGTTCAAAATAGGAGATTCCGTAGTTCCGTATTCCGTTGAGCCACCACACCAAGAATAAATAGTTCTATCTTCCTGGTATTCCAGATCTCCGGTGATCGAAATATTATTCCACAAGTGTAAATATAATGGTCCAGTGTTTGTAGCTGAAATGTTTGTTCACGTTTAGTGTTAGCAGCAGTCAATTATAGCCAACCGGCGGTCACCGCAACAGCAGTCACTCAGCAAAAGTCTCAAAGTCACGTTGGAGCCAACAAGCGGGCGGTGGCGGTTGTATTATAGTAAAACAAACTTTCGTACATCGATGTGACTGATAATGATGGGGGAAAAGAAGATGATACTGAGCATGAAAAAGAGCCGTTTACAAGCCCTGCAGAATCACCCGGGCCTCCTTTTTGAGTTGTCGTGGTTTGGCTTCCACAAAGTCCAATTTACCAGAAATGTCCAAGAAAGAACTAAAAATAATAAGGCTATATTGAGCGTACAATATTAAAGACGATCTGATAGAACGGCCTCAACTAGATTTGCTTGATTTAAAAACGTTCGTCGTTGGCCTAGGTCGGCGAATACATAACAATCCAATTATGGTTGCCCAGGAATCTTCTTTTGAACATTTCTCGCATATACTAAAATCTAAAGGTGATCTGAAATATTTTGATTTCAGAGTTAGTAGCTTAATCTCGCGAATGGCCGATGGAAACGCGAGCAAAATCAGGAAAGAAAGTCGAAGCATGTGACCACGTTTGTTCTTCTGTGTATTTGCACAAAAGCGCGTTCTTTTAGTTTGTTCGTATTCAAACAAAAACGTTTATGCAATTGATCAAATATGTGATATCACAACGGAAGCATAAAAACGTACAAACCACCACAAGCTCAAAATTATTGCAAGCGTAAGCCTGCCCTGCTCGTCCCTTGACTTCTATGGTTAACTAAGGTAGAAAAAACAAAGGTTCGTGCAAAAAATGTGAAATCAAGCCACGAAAGACGTGTAATGATATTATATTTTTGGGAAATACGTGATATCCTAATCGCGCGAACATTGACCTGACCTCGACACCGAACTGGATAGAACCATTTACGGGGCAATTTGGTAGCGCGTCTTTTGTGCTTCCTCAGGCATGGGGGCTTATATGGCGAGGCCGTCAACCGAAAAAAATTCGGACTCGGGATTCACTGACTGGATAACCTACGGTGTCTCATCAATGCAAGGCTGGCGCATGCAGCAAGAGGTTAGTCATCGGACTTTTTCTAAAGTGCCGAAACAATCTGATTTTGGTTTGACAAGGTTGCCATTTTATTACCATCGTGAAAAAGCCGTGGAGACCGAGCAAACATCTCCGGACTTTTTTGTTATGCCTCTGGAAGATCAGAGATACCTGATTCCGCGTGGGTACCTGGATTGTTGATGAAGGAAATGTAAAGGGTTGTAGCTAAAAATAAGTGCTATATATATATATATATCACAGGTGAAAACTCAGGCAAACTTTGGTATAGAGCTCATTAGTTGTCCAATAGTGTCGCCTGACATTGGGCCTTGGAAGTGGTCTGACCGAACAGAATCAAAGAGACTGATTAAGCATCAAGTTTAAGTTCCTTGGATTAATATCTGAACAGGAACAGAGCGCCAGTCGTATTCACGACAGCTGATTAAAATATAGAGCGCGTTTCAGCTAAGCGCGTAAATTTTGGTATGTGCAAATGGAAAATGTGAACGCAACTGAAGGCGATGCAGAAAGGCCTCCCATTTTTCGGAGTAATTCACCACTTAAGTAGTGTCGCAAAGATGCGACCTGCAAACGGGTCTTTTGCGGAAAAATCTCGCACTCGAAAGTGCACCGCGCCAATCCTCAGCATACTGAACACCTATGAGAGCGCCCTGGGAGCATTGTTATTCGCAATGTTTCAGAGGCAGGCAGACAAGGTCGAAGCATGATATGGGTGACAAAGTTGAGGAGAAACGGTAAGGTAGGACAGCCTTGTCTCATATATATATGGTTAGAGGTGAAAGCTTGTATACATCTACGTGGCCACATTTTGTATCCAGTGCCGTGATAAGGGGTATAAATTCGACAGGGACATTTATGCTGGCTACACCGCCAGAGTTTCCGGCGACGGAGAGGAAAGCAGTCTTCAGGTCAAAGGAAAGTACCATCGAACTTCTGATAGTGTCGCTTCTTGAAAACCTATCTCAAAGTAAAAATATCGTCAATACATCTTCTGTCAGGACAACATCTCACTAATGTGTTTCTCTTGGTAATCAGGCAGCCTATGCACAATAATGCCAGATAGCATCTTTGGTGATACGTCTACCAGGTTGAAGGCACGATAGTTTTCACACAGCGCTCTTGTCCGATGTTTGAGGACTGGAAGCCCTCCATTCCACTGGTATTCCGTTTTCGTTTAAAATCTTTGGTCGTACTGTCGTCATGTTGCTTACTGGGGTTTCACCAACTTTGAAATGTGCATGGTGCAAATCATCTAGACCGGGGGTCTTGTTGCGTTGGAGAGATGGTACCATGCGTCGGATTTCTTTTGTGATGGTGGTGGTGTCGATATTCCAGTCGTTTCCAGAGATCGTGTTAAGGGAGACGAGCTCAATTGTTTTCCAAACTGCCATCAGAGACAGCAACACCGGTGTTGACAATGCTGCTGCCATAGAACCATAAATTTCACCTAATTATATTCAAAGCCTTTGGGTGAAAAGAATGGATGAGGGAGGGGACCTAGTGCTGGTCTACGTCAAGCATTCTGAGATGCCTATACCTCCAAGCGCTCAGTCAGGCAATCGAGAAAAACTGACAACACGAACGCCGCTGGTATCGGTCAGCCGCCACTTCCTGTAATGTCTCCAGCCAAAAGCAGGGGATGATTCACGGAGATTCCATCCTGAAAGTCATACAACACCAACAGCACCCAGACTCTTCGTAATGTCTCTCGCTAGAAAGCTACTGAAAACGCACAGTGATGCATGTGAAAAAGATTGTTTGGAGGCTGAATGAAAGAAGCCATACTCTCAGCTTTCACAACTGACTCAAACAAATAAACACTGGATGTCTTTGGGATCACCAGAAAGACCATACCTGCAACTAGCGGCTATAATGGCGCACGTAGAACCCTCAAACACGAGGTAATCGGGAGCTTAAAGAATGCTAAAGCTGATGGATTTCGAAGGCCCAGGAGGTGAGGGAGGCTTTGGCTGCAGGCAGCATTTGCTCCCCATTTCTGTTGATTTGATCAACCGGTCGAACGATGGCAGGTGTCAGTGAAAGGATGTGCGAAAAAGACGGAACAACAGTTCATTCCCTCAATCTTTGTCTTGAGGAGTGAGCTGAACACTTCAAAGAAGGTTTCAGTTGGTCTCCTTCAGCACAATGTTTGGATAACTCAGCTGGCCTGAATGAAACATCGACACCAACCCAACATCAGCAACCGAAATGCAGCATGAGATGTCAATCCTGAAGTGCGGTAAAGCTTCTGGCCCGGATAGTCCGCACCCCATACTCTTCAAAGAAGGTAGCAGCGCGAACTGTCTGACGACCATACTGCAGAAGATTTAGGACGAAACAGAATACCAGTCGAATATAGCTCCAGTTTTAAAAAATGGCCCAAGAACGTCATGCGAAAGCCAAGGCTGTCCCATCACCTTTCCTCCTTTACTTTGTTACTGATGTGCTACTGGGAGTTTCTATGTCTACCTCCGAAACTTTGGGAGTGGAAATGTTCCCGGGACGTTCCCTCAAGCATTGAGTATGCGGACTATGTTGCTGTCCTAAGTTCAGGACGTTCAAAATTGCAAGTCATTTTAAATGACCGAAATAACTGCCGTACGTCTTGGCATGCGCATTACACCATCAAAGCTTAAGACGCTGCTGCAAGACTGGGTGGAATTAAACCAAGCCTCATGCTTACAGATGAGCCAGTCAATATGGTGGATAAATTTATTTACCTGAGAAGCTGTATAAGTTCCGGTGGACTGGCTGGAGATGGGACCATTCCTCGAATCGGAAAGGCCAGGGCAGCTTTTGCCGACCCCCGACACCTATGGAGCCAGTGTGGCATGAGTTTCTCTGTCACGAGAAGAGTTTACACTAAAGTGATGTGATACATACTGCTTTATGGATCAGAAACATGGCCCCTGCGCGCAGGGGACACGGAAGATGCTAGTGTTGGACCATCGGTCATCATCATCATCGACAGCATGACATCTGTGTTCAACACCAATGCTTCACTGCCGTACAACCATGACCTATTTGAAACCTTATTGTAAAGAAAAGAGTAAAGGTGGACAGGGAAAGGACTTAGTGCTAGCTTGCCACAATCATTCTGAGGTGTCTACACCTCCAGACATTCACTCAGGCAATCTGGATAGAAACTGACAACAAGAACGCCACTGACATCGGTTGGCAGCCATATCTTGTAGTGTCTCCAACCAGGCACAGTGAGGATCACGCGGTCCCCATCCTGGAAGGCGAGTAGCAACGACAGCACCCAAGCGTTTCGGGATCTCCTTCATACTCCTCTACCAAGTCAAGGGTTGGCCACCTCTCTGTTTACGCCACTCCGAATTGGGTATAGAAAATAGTACTCTTTTCGGTAAACGATGATTCGGCATGCGTAAAACATGTCCCAACCAACACAGCTTCTGGTGCTGGACACATTCTTCAATGGAAGTACCCGTTACACAACCGAAAACACGCTTTCTAACCGCCTCGTTACGGATTCGCTGACACCAACCCACACGAGCTATGGATCTCAGACAACGATTGTCGAACACCTGAAGACGTCTCAGGTCCGCTGCTCGAATAGGCCAAATCTCACAGCCATACAACAAAACAGCCCGTACTGTAGCTTGATACACACGCCCCTTCAGATTCAGGGATAAACCATTCTGACGCCATAGGTGTCTCAAGTTAGAAAACGCGGCCCGAGCCTTGCAGATTCGTGCATTCACCTCATCCGTCACACTACAGTCAGAACTAATACAACTACCAAGATGCGTAAAACACTCCACAACTTCCAGTACTTCTCCCTGGATTGTAAGTGGCGTGTTCAGTGACTGTACGTCCACAAGCATGACCTTACACTTTGTGGGTGCAAAGTGCATACCAAAGGACGGGATGACTTTGGTCAGTTCATCCANACGGATGGACCATCGGTGTCCCCGAAGCATTGGTCGGGTCTGGTGGTGATACCGGATTAGTAATGCTAAGGTACGCTAGATGTCTCTAGAAAGAGTGAACTCTCCCGAGATAGATGAATTACTCACGCTTCATAGGCTACGTTGTTTAACTCCGAATGCCAGAAGACCGCCTGCCTCGCATAGCTTTTTTTTCGGCCAGCCCTGTCCTGAGTGGAAGCGACCGAGAAGTGGGCAGTGTATGATCTGGAAACGAAGTATGAAAACACTGACCAGTAAACTTAATTGGGTTGACATCTGCCGCCTCCCTGGATAAGGACCTCGGGACTCAACTCACCGATGGTTAACGACACTGGCACAAATGACCCAATCGCGCAGCCAGTGGTGCTCATGCATCAAAGCTGTCACCTAAAAGCTCAGATATCGTTGTGGCTGCTGGTGACATGAACGCCCAGGTAGGTAGGCTAAGCGCTCTTGAAGCCCGATTGGGTGGCCGTCTTGGTTTGGACACGAGACGCACGGACAATGCAGACCGCTTACTTTAGATGTGTGCCGATCACAGACTTTGCAGTACGAATTTCCGGAACAACGGAAATCGCTTGACAACGTAGTGTCCACCATCAAACGAGCGCCGAATCCAAATAGACCACATTGCCGTCAGTTATCGGTGGCGAGGGTCGATCACCGCCTGCCGCTCCTTCTGGAACACCAGCGTGGACTTCGACCATGCACTTGTACGCTGCTGCTTTCCACTGCGCCTTTCAAGTGTACGCAGAACGCGCAAACCTAGCTAAGCCACTGAAAAGCTCGTGAATCCAGAATTCAAACGAATTTACCAGAACCAGCTCCTCGAATGCCTGCTGGGCAGCATGATGTCGGATATAAACGGCCACTGGGAAAATATATCCAAGGCGCTACTCAAAGCTTTTGCGGTACAACCCAGCCAACATCATCCAAACATTGGATCCTTGGTGGGACAGTGTCTTCGCTGGAGACCCGGGAACAGATTTATCCTAGCCACAATCACAACTCCATCCGACGCATCATCCGACGCCAGGTGAAACTGAGTGTCCGCGCAGATCGAGAAGCTTGGTGGACCCAAGAGGCCGAAGAAATGGAATATGCAAAGAATGCTGGAAACGTGTGCAAGCTGTCCCACTTGATTCCTCCGACTGGTCCTCGGAAACCTCTTATCAGTGAAATAATCAGGGACCAAAATGGCTCCCTGATATTCAACAAGACGGAGCGTTTGGATCGCTGGGCACAGTACTTCGAACGACTATTCAGCTGCTCACCTGTTACCTCCAATCCAGAAACCTGGCCTTCAACAGAAAGGTGGACCGTGAATATGGAACCGAAGTAAAGTGTTCTTTCAAACATTCAATTGCGGTCGTTTGAGACGAAATACACTACTCGTAATCATCGTCATTATCAGCTGTAGAAGCCGCTTACTTCTCGAACAGTGGTTAGAGATGCCAGAGTATCATTCGCCGATTATTTTAGGGGGCTAGACAGCTGCACACTGGGGATGGTAGCTGATATAATTGACGTATAAACACAGTATTGTCAGTGTACTTTCAACTGGGCAGATTGGGAGAGGAGATGTGCACTGAGGGCAATAGCCTGCGATGCCGGTCGAGGAGGTCTGTTCCACTCGTATTGTTTTCGCCCCAAATCTCCTGCAGTATGGTCGTCATACTGTTCAGCAGGATCTTATCAACTCTTNAGTGCAGACCGGTCGGGTGCCTGGTCGCGTGGGAGGAGTGACATCTCATGCTGGATTTCTGTTGTTGACGGCACGATGGTGTTCACGTTCCATTCAGGTCCGCTGGATTCTTCCAGTGGTTGTGGTGAAGGAATTCAGCTGAACTGTCCTTTGAAGCATTCAGTCCATCGTCCAGGATGACGATTTTGTTAGTGAATTGCTGTTCTTTCTTTTTCGTGCACTGTTTCGCCGACACTTATCTTCTCCTGGCTAGTTGATCTAATCAGCTGAAATAGAACGACTGTTGCCTGCAGCGGAAGCTTTCTCCATCTTCTGAGCCTTCCTGACCCACAAGCCTTGGTTATCCGGTGTATGAGGGATCCAAGTGAGCTAGCATAGTCGCTAGTTGGTGGTATGGTCCTTGTGCCAGCAATAAGACCTGCTGAGGTCGACTATATCAACAAGGTCGAGTCGGATGGCTTGGACAAAGTTCTGAAAGTTGAGGGCAAAGCTTCTTCAAATTGCTTTCGTTCAAACCCCGAGAAACCTTAGTCATCCACATCAGTTTAAGTTTCCAGTAGCCTTCTAGTTTCTGAAACTTGTTGAAGTTGATGAATGACGCTGCTCTGCTTCGATACGCGTAATGCTGATGGAAAGTGAAGTGATAACCGGGTCCGCACAACGGCATGATCACAGTCAAGTTGTGTGCCCCAGAAGGAAAGACAATTCTTGACTGAGACTCCCCATCGGCAACTGATAGCCACATGGTCCATCTGAGTTCGGGTGCCTTGTGGACAGTGGCCTTCAAGTAATTCGATGTGAGCGTTTGTGTTGGAAGTTTGTGATGGCCGGGAATAGACGATGATCTGCATACAACTGAAGCAGTCGCTCCCCACTATCCGTATGCTGAGCATCGACTCCAAATCTATCACCAAATTATGCTTCTTCCGGGCATCCGTATTACCCACCAGGATTACGATGTCCGTCCTTCTTGCTAGTCGAAGCAGTCACTACAAATCTTGATAAACCCCGTTCTTCTCAATCTCAGCACTGCAGTCTGTAGGGGCGTATGCTGATACGACAAATAAACACTATTTACTGCCTCAACCTGCATTCAACCTAATTGAGCCAGAAAACCGTACAGCACAATGATGACTGTTTACTGGTGCCAAGTCCAATGATCTGTAGGGGGTATGCTGATACGACAAATAAACACTATTTACTGCCTCAACCTGCATTCAACCTAATTGAGCCAGAAAACCGTACAGCACAATGATGACTGTTTACTGGTGCCAAGTCCAATGATGCGCTTTCAACCCACACAGTAGATACCGCGAGCCATGGCGCCAGGATCACCACATACCGGAGAGTGGAATGGAGAACACTTCAGCTCAACCCAAGCGGCTTGAGGTGCACAACCGAGACACAACACACATCGATAGAGAGATTTCAGCGACAGATGTCTGTTGCCCAATTTGATATGGAGTACGGACACGGAAGGCCACAACAAGCCTAATAAACTGGCAGAAGGGTTTATTCCACTGCATCATTCCATGGGTGGGGAAGGGAAGCGCAGGAGGACGGCGAGTAGAGGTGCAAGGATAAATGATGCTCCTCGGTTGCCCAAGCCGAAAAAGATAGTACGGTCGAGGTAACCCAGCTTGAGCCTTTGGTTCATAGATGGACCCACAAGGCAGTAGGAGGATTTAAGGTCACAATCGCCACCATAGACAGCAATATCAGTGTTGACACTGATATTTCGCCGCCGTACAACCATAAAATTCATCTAATTATACTTAAAAGCCTTAGAGTGAGAAGAAGAGGAACAGAATTGGTGACGAAGGGGAAATAGTGCTGGTCTATATCAAGCATTCTGAGGTGCCTACACCACCAATCGTTCATTCAGACAATCTGAAAAGAAACTGACGGCACGAACTCCGCTCGCATCGGTCAGCCGCCATTTCTTGCAATGTCTCCAGCCAAGCGCAGGGGAGCGTTCACAGGGTCCAATCCTCGAAGCCGTACAAAATTAAAAACACCCAAACTATTCGTAATCTCTTTCATGTCCTTCTGCCAAGTCATACGTTGTTCACCTCGTGGTTTGCGCCACTCTGAAGTAGTAACGGAGAACATCGCAGTCATTGATGGACAACCTGATGTCACACCTACGCCACAGGTGATGTAAGTTCACGAAAGCCGCTCTGGCCTTCCCAATCCGGATGGAACTATCATCTTTCGCAAGACCATCGGGACTGGTATAGATACCCAGGTAGACAAATTTGTCTACTTCCTCAACCGGCTCATCCGAAAGCATGAGGTTAGGTTAGGGTTTGGAGCCCACCTAGTCTTCCACTAGCACTTTACCGATGTGAAGCTCATGCCAAACAATGAAGCCAAATTATTTAGATTATTTAGTATTGTTTGCATTACGACGACATGAGATCCAAGAAGAGCTACGTCGTCTGCGCACTCGATGTCTGTGAGTGGACGACCCGGAAGCACTTCGACCTCACACGCATTAGACGCTGACAGTTAGTTTCTATTGGTTGTATCATTGACGAAGTTGAAGATAAAAGACAAGAGAGGACAGCCTTGCTTGGTACTGATTGATGTGATGAACTCAGGCGAGGGTTTCCTGTAGACCTTCACACGTCTGAGGTGGTTGGCACGCAGCGTCTTGAGGAGGGTCAAGAACTTAGGGGAACACCTTTGCTCCACAGAGTAAAAGGCAGACTCTGTCGGACGGAACCCAGCTTGGTTTTTGCGGGTCTGTCTCTATCTGTGTTCAATCAACCTTCAAATGATCATACATTCAAATACATACATAAATAAATAAGTAACTGGACACATAAACACAAAGGCATATATGCATACATACATTCAAAAACAATCTGATTGAAGTTTACACCTTTGGTAACAAGCCGCATGATTTAATATAGTTGGAGGTCCGTCGTTCAGTTCCACCGAGCCCGTTATTTAGAATAGAAGAATGAGTCTTCAAGTTTTCCTCATGTGTAACTTACAAGGACGGACTCGTTTTTCTGTTAGTGTCTCTGATGGGAGGGCCTGGTTTCCTCGGGATTAGGCACAGTAACTGACGGCTTTGAACACTGGTCATGGTAAGATTAATTGGGGATCTTGTGGCACACTTACTGTCTCTGGTGTACTCAGTCTTGTGGGTGGATCTCACTTAGCGTGAGGTGATCAACAGAAGGAACCTCTTCCTTCCCCCCGACTGGTTGTGGTTTGGAATATTTTGGAGCTGAAAACGGTTAGCTCTGTTCCTGTTCCTGCCAGCCCGATTGACCACTTGATGGGAGGGTTGTTCGTAGTGAGGGTTGAGTTATTCTGACCTGGTCGACTTCAAGACTCTTATGCTCAACAGGGCTGAGCTCTTAGATGCAAACCAAGTTGGAGACTTGGTACCCGTTATTGATATGTGATCATTACCATCATTGTAAGCGGCCTACTGATAGTGTTTCCAGTCAGGGATGTACCATGGATTCCCATATACTTATTTGGCATAGTTAGCGGTCTATTTCCATCATGTAAGCGACGGAGGCTCTGTCTGGTTCAATCGAATCGAAACTTGTTTTGCTCTATCCTTAGTTTTTTTCTTGCCTGGTACTTTCATCTCATGTGTGAATTTGATGCCCCTAAAGGTAGACTCGTGAATATTCTATCTCATTCCATCACAGGATGCCCATAACTGTGAACCAGAATTTGATCCATCGCGATTCGCTTCACTGTTTGCTGTATACGACGGCCATGGAGGATCCGAAGTAGCCCGGTATTGTGCTGCCTACTTGCCGGCTTTCCTGAAAAATTTACCTACGTATGCAACAGATGATCCGGCTGAGGTCCTCAAACAACTATTTGTGGATTTTGATGCATCCCTGGTCACTCCCGAGGTTTGTCAACTGCTCCATGTTGTTGCTTTCGATGTTATTTACATCCTGCTCCAATAGCTAGCTCGTTTCTCTATACGCAGTTGCTGACTGATTCACGTATCGGAGATTAACTGCCTTTTTTCCTCCCCATATTGCAATTTCAATCGATTGCCACCCAAAAAACCTTTGCTTTATGCCCATTCACGTCACTCATATCCTGGTGCAATTATTCCGGCCGATCAACACCAAAGAGGAGCAGTGAACTTCGGCTTTGCTCTTCTTAGAGTTCATCGCTCTATCCTTAACCTTGACAGCGTTTGAACCCCAAAAATCCAAAATGCGAAGTGCACCAGCGCGTAGCGAGCTTACTGCGTCTGTTTATTAATTTATTTGTTTGAAAACTGGCTGACAACCTCGGCGGTCATCCATGGATTATCGGATTTCAAGAGTGGTAAAAGCAACGTTGTCGATTTGTTGAAATATGTGTAGCTCGGGTGTGTTCACTGTTGGTTCGCCGAGCCTGACAATTGGTTTGCATGCAAACTACCATCTGATCAACCAACAACAAGCAACATTGTTCTTTCCGGATCAATGTTGGTCAAATGATGACCAAAGACGTAGACACTACGCCGTTTGTTGGTACATAGTCATTGCATTCGCGTTGTCCTTGAAAAGATTTTTAGACGGTTACCATTCCATTGACTGCTCCGATACGTGGATAGCTGGAATGTTACTTTTCGGAGACCGAAACTCTGATGACTCAGTGGTGGGAGCGCGAATTAGCTGATCGGAAGGTCCGTAGCTCGAATCCGACGTTTGCCTCTCGACTTCCCCTGTCTAGGCTTGGGCAACCTGTAAAAATCTTGGCTCTCGTGCTTCCTCCTGGTGGCATGGCAGTTAGGCACTGATAGGGTGCTACATATGAACGATTTTTTATTTTTTGATTACCATTTCACCCAATGAGCCTATGGTTTTCTCTCCATCCCATACGGTTCACCTTCACATGTAATAAAAATATGTGGTGAGTCGAAATCTGTCCACCAAGAACGGAATAAAGCAATCGATAAAAGACGTGAGCTAGCAACCTCACAGCCAACACGAATGATCGATATTCACACTGCCATCCAATCGACAGATTTCGTACAAAAACAATTCTGACTCCATCCGTTAACGAAATATTCATCGTTACTATCTCGAAATTCAACATCATCATCGACAACATGACATCAGAGCAACCTCACAACACGAATGATCGATATTCACACTGCCATCCAATCGACAGATTTCGTACAAAAACAATTCTGACTCCATCCGTTAACGAACGAAATATCGCGTCTCCGACGTAGTGGGGATCCCGTGGTTCGCATCCTAGGAGGCGAGTAGCACCGACAGCGTCCAAGCGTTTCGTAATCTCCTTCACATCACACTGTCAGGTCAAGGGTTGGTCACCTCTCTGCTTCAGCCACTCTGAGTCGGGCATGCAAAACATCACTCTTCGTCAAAAAATGATTCGCCACACTCAACAAATGTCCCAGCCAATACAGCTTCTGGTGCTGGACACATTCTTCAATGGAATAACCCGTTGCGCAACCGAACCCCAAGCTAGGTTCTGAGACAACGATTGTTGAACACCTGAAGACGTCTCAGTTCCATTGCTCGAACAGGTCAAGTATCACAGTCACACAACCAAACAACCCGTACTATAGCCCGATACACACGTCCCATGAGATTCAGGGATATGCCGCGTTGACACCATAGGTGTTTCAAATTAGCAACCGCGACCCAAGCCTTGCCGATTCGTACACTGAGCTGATCTGTCACACTACAATCGGAGCTAATACGACTTCGAAGATACGTAAAACGCTCCACCATTTCGAGTGCCTCTCCCATGCGTGTTCAGTGACTGCATGTCTGGGAGCATGAACTTAAACTTTGTGGGTGCAAAGTGCATACCAAAGGACGGGTTGACTTTGGTCAGTTCGTCCAAAAACACAACAGGGACTTGAAAACGTTTCAGCGTTCGTCTCTTTAGGAGGACCTCACTGAACAATACAGGTGGGAGGTCATCTGGACCAGGTGCTTGAGAGAACATATGCATTCAGAAACAGGCCGTAAGGGGCTCCTGTTTCATTGTCCAGGCTTCTACGTCAGCTCTTAGTAAAAGTGAAAAAAATCGTTCAGCCATAATACCCTCTTGATGCCTAGCTGCCATGCCACCCGAAGGAAGCACGAGGACTGAGATACTGCCAGGTTGCTCAAGCCTAGGCAGAGGGAGTCGAGGGACAGAACTCGCGTTCGAACCACAGACCTTCCGGTCATTAAATTGGTACTCTAAGCGCTTGAGCTATCTCTTCGCCTTGAGTGGCAGCTGGTGGATGCGATAATTGTTGTTTAAAGTATTTGGTAAAACGGTCGAAGCCTTCTCAATCCAAGGTCACTCCATTCTCATTCTTGATGGTTTCGCTCACATGTGGTTTCTGGGGCCGGTCTCACGGCTTTCCTGAAGCAATCTTCGTAGCTGTAGTCGGTTGGGACATGAGTGGACACGACAAACAGACATCGATTAACTTCACGCTTGTGAGACTCCTTCACCAAGGTTGCCAAGCGAACCGCACAGGGACGACTATCATCGGGCGTCCAGTCAAGCAATAATCCTCCTGCTCAGTGACTTACGACGATACCAACTGTTGCGAGAGTCGAGTAGTTCCAGGACGGGATTAGAAAGGAGACAGAATAGGAAGACGTAATGTACGCTTTAATCGTCTAATAACTGTAGTACATGAGCTGGAAATAGAGTGAGAATCACGAGTTAATGGGTTATGCAAAGGTATGGGTTATATAGTCATGACATTCTCCCCGCCTTGGAATAAGTGTGTACTTTGCGGAGAAAGAATGTAAAAAATAAAAGGCTGTAATAGTTACATGGAGTCGTTTACGCCTCTCTGTTGCGTAGATTATATGGGTGAGTGCGCTGTTGTCGGATAAGAATGTCCAAGTGATTTCCTGGATCTGCACTAGAATGGGATGGCGAGGCATCGTTAATAGGCAAGAGTTCAGTTTCTGAGCAACCACGGTGGACTGTTGGTGTTGTGTGAGGCTCCCCTTGTTCGGCGATATGTATTGGTTCCTGTTTTGTATCGGATGTCATGTCTTTGCCTTTGGGAGCCAAGCGGCGCAAGGATACGGTTTCGTGTTTGCCATCTGGACGAACTATGTGGGCGTACTGTGGATTACAAGAGACGAGTTCCACTTCCTCTACCAGAGGGTCATATTTAGAGACTCGATCATTGCGTTTTAAAAGGATTGGCCCAGGGACAGTAAGCCAGGTAGGTAGGGAGGGAGGCCCCTTTGGCTGATCGTCGTGTGAACGGCATGAAACGTTCGTGTGGGGAACCCCCGCACACCCTGTCTCAGTAGCCTCTGTATCCCATGAGCTTACTGTTTCATAAGCGGTCGGTCAAGGCCATAAGTGGCTTTCTACGGGTTTCTGTGTTGGAAGTGTACAAATGCACTAGCGCTAAATAGTCAGTGGCTTGAATTCTGAGCGATCGATGCACATTTGTAGATCGGTGTCTGCGTTTAGCTTGTACACAACTGGCATACGAGGTAATGTAGATTTATGTAATTCCATGTCACCGGATACCCTCAGACAGTTATGCGAGACATGCTATTAGTGATCAGCTCAGTTGTGTTTTAAACCCGTCACGAAGACACTGGACCTTACCGTGATGTGACGGTTTGTGTACCTCCACGACCCATTGAGCTATACTAAGGAGGGGCTGTCCGCGCATCACTCGCAGTGTCTCATATCAGGTTGGCCAGTGGTTAGCGGTCTGACGAATACAGTCTCCTGGTCTTCCAGGTTGAGAGTTGGAATATGTAGTGACTTGTTCCGTAAAAATTGAAAAGTACTTGTATTTTCAGCCAAAGATCGCTGCATTGTGGTCAGGTTTTTGAGCCCAAGGCCTCGGTTGAAGACTCTAATCGTCCTCCTGTCTGTATGTGGGCGCCCTGGTAGTATCCCAGCCCACGTACAACCATAATTACGGCAGCAAAGCGCCCTCGGCGGCGCTCGTGCGTCCAAGCTATTGCTCTCAGTGAATAGCTCCCTTCCCAATTCCTCCACTTAACAGTCCACTGACAGAAGAGACTGGACCTTATTGTGGTGTGGCGGTTTGTGTACCTCGGCGACCCATTGAGCTATACTGGGGGGTGTCCGCGCGACACTCACAGAGTCTCTCATACCAGGTTGGTCAATGGTTAGAGGTCAGACGAACACAGTCTCCTGGTCCTCCAGGTTGGGGGTTGGAACATGTATGGCGACTTGTTCCGTAGAAAAGGTAATGCATTTGCATTTCCCCGCCAAACACCGCTGCCTTGCGGTTAGGCTTTT
>NW_008752083.1:131532-179658 GCF_000715545.1 Opisthorchis viverrini | reverse complement strand
ATGATGATGATGATGATGATGATGATGATGATGATGATGATGATGATGATGATGATGATGATGATGATGATGATGATGCTGTATTTACTCACCGATTTATCAGCTCCCGCCTCCAATGAGTAGCTACCTACCGCACCTCCCCAAAAAACTGTGGCAGCTACAACCACTCCACGATAAGTACGCAGTTCTTGCAACTCACAACGATGATACAGCATTGGAGCATCAGTTTTGGATACTGATATGATCATGTCGATGAAGTTGTGCTTTGGACCATTACAGCTGTTGGAAGTTCTTCCACCCTCGGCTCCGAGTGTATTGGTTTACTCGCTGCTTTGTCCTTCACGTCGGTTGTGACTGAAATCAGGAGTTTGAATTTGTTTCGAGTAATGTTCATTCGTGCCTTCTACTTCTGAAAAGTTCTCGTTGTTTGACTATTCACCTCTGACGTTCTGCAACCCGCTCCTCCTGCTGATGCTGTCGCCGCTTGCGTTTTATTAATCCGAGGAGTTGCGGTTCCCCGATCCTTGGCTCCAGTTTCGGAACCTAACTTGAGTGATGTAGGAGAGAGACGTTTGGCTTTGGATTGACTTCTGTACATGTTTATTCGAAGTAAAATCATTAAAAAATGGACGCGGTTTTGTGATCAACTCCCAATCAGCTGAAAACTGATACAAGACATGCACCAATAAGATCACAACCAAAGGAGACAATTGGAGCGCCCGCTCGTATCCGCTTGATGGAGCTAGAGTGAAGGTGTGAGCAATGTTAACCATCACAATACTACAGAGGTCATTTTCCAACAAAAGCTACCTGAACTATCGTACCGATTTATTGTATTTTTGTAGATCTGAGTCACAACCATCCGGTATTCTTGATGCTTCCCACGGGTTACGGTGCAGCTACCCGTGATATCAGTATCTCTGCTGAATCATTCAATTATTTCGTCTTCAAATGGTGCGGTACTTTTTTACCTTATCTTGAATTTTCGTTCACATACTATCTTATAGGGTGTGCACGAAATTTTAGCAACCGTGACTTGCAATCGCATTTTTTTGAATCAAAGAGTTTGTTTGTTTAGTTTGTTTGTTTATGTTAGTTGTTTGTTAGGTTTGTTTGGGAGTCGAGTTCTTCGTTAATCTGACATCTTTCCATATATTTCAGGCTAGAGCTATTCTACATTCTCTCGCGGAAAAGAACGAAAAACAATCTGAGGATGAAATTGACGCATCAGACGACACGGACGAAGACGGAAGTGATTCAGAGATTAGTGCCCTTCGGGAAGAAGCAAATGAACCTCTGGAATCTGTGTTAGAACGTTATGGTGGTGAGGATGCTCTCCCAACGAACATCAAGGTAACGATTTTTCCTTGATCCCAAATAAACCACCTTTATATTTGGTTTATATGAAAGGGGTTTTGCAGTTGTTTTACTTCTGTGGTTTTCCATCTTTTCCCCCACTCTGGTCCTGGTAACTTCCCTTGTACCATCGTTTTATTTCACCACATTGCGACGAATAAACTGGTATCGAATATCAGGTACGGTTCGACCATCGTTGCGTGACCTTCATACATGATTCATATATGATCACCTGCACATTGTGTGCTCGAAAAGGGGTAAGGTTCACCAACTCACAAGTGAAAACAGGAGGTGTCTACGCAACTGGTCTGTCAAGTAAGAATGGGGAGTTGGCGGGGAAGAAGCTTTCCTATCGGACAGAGTGGGGTTCAAGAGCTGATTCACTTAATGAAACTGCCCAGTGTTGTGAAAATGTTCACCAGTACCTGCCATGCATGTACGCTCACGGGTGCAACTGAACTGAAGCTAGGTTAATAGTCTGATCAATAAGGATGTGGAAGCCTGGAGGAAGAAGCAAAACAATACGATAAACAATCGCTCAGCTTTAACCTCACTTCAGGCCGAAGACCTCCTGTCCCAATTATTCTGTCAAATGCACACCAGAGTCTAATCACTGAGCTCGAATTCCACCCTTATTATAACTCATGTTTAACGCACTAGTCCACACCGAAATATGAACTCCGGACTTCAGACGTGCGAGGCGGGTTCGGTACCACTACGTTACCTGCGCACGTATGACGCATCCGGATCGTGGTGTTTGAACAGGCAAACATTCATTCTTCAGCGGTGTTATGGTTTGCCTGGAGCCTCGAACGACTACCAAGTAACCACTCTAGTAGTGCTAATCGATTGCTCTGCCCGTCACGACCCTCCAGTCATATAGTACCACGGATGCCTGAAAATTAACTAGCTGCACATGTTTCTATTATTTGTATCTCGTTGCATGACTACTCGTTGTGATCATGGGGGACAACGTTCCTAAGGTAAAGTTCGGATTTTCAAGCCGCCAAAAGCACCGCTGCCTTACAGTAAGGCTTTTGAGCCAAAATCTCTAGTCGAGGATTTTAATCGTCCTTTTGTCTCAATGGCCCTGCAGTATCCCAGCCCACGTACAACACCATACTACCCGCAGCTAATAATACTCTGGTGCCACATCGGCTGTCACGTTGTGTCACCAACCGCGTCATCTTGCTGCACAGAACAAGGCGGATAAGTAAAAACATTCTAACACTGACGCCTCCTCTCCTACACTTCTATTCATTCTCTCTACCTTACCCCATCCCTGTCTGAATACTCACACCGCAAGCACTAGAACTGACCGTTTTGTTCGCCGCGTATCACTTTCAGCTGCAGTTTCTGTGTGACCAACTTCACTAACAACCCCAAACACCTTAATCTTCTTTCGAACTCCGAAAGCCGGTCTATTTAGCTGTCTTTAACGTTCACAGACTGAAGCAAGCGGCTCTCGCTCCTACGTCGGACCCCCTATACACCGATGTATTCTGTCTATCAGAACCAAGGATGCAGGACGCAAGTACTGTAATTGAACTGGGTGCCCACTCACTCTATTCCAGGTTCCAACTGCGCATTTCTGGTGGTGCGGAGGCCGCTGCAGCTGGATATGCGCGGGGGGAGGGGCGTTGTGTTGGGCCTTCAAGAGGAAGTGTCTCTGCTTGATTGTTAGGTGCCCTTGCGCGGTTCCGTTGGCAACGTGTGTGAAGGAATCTCGAGAAAGTGAGGTCCATCGCACCCTGTTTATTGTGTCCGCTTACGCCCCAGCGGACTGTAGTCCTGAATCTGCCGAAGACAGTTTCTATTACCCTCTAAGTGCTTCTTACGGTGGGCCATATGCACAGGTATCCCACAATTTGGTCTTCCTTGACTTCAAGGGTGCTTTCTATTCCGCCGATCGACTAGTGCTGTTAACCATACTTGCTCAACGGGATATTCCTCCGGAGTATGAACGCAGTCCGTTCTCCTCCACACATCCAGCACCACCAGCTGCGGTGGCTCGACCATGGTCTACGCATGCCGAAGCATCGTCTATCGAGAGGGGAGGACTCTTCCGTGCTTCATTCAGAATGGCGCAAACCATCGTTGCCAGGCCTAATAACCGCGTACTTGTCGTACAGTGGTTTTAGCTACCTCAGTTTCGTTCACCGATAATTTGGGGAAGTGGACAACGTGTGACTTAGCAGAAGGGCATGAAAGATGTCACCAACAGTTTAGGTATTCTTGGTGCAGTCTTCCTTCCAGGGTTGGGCTCCTGTGACCCACCCCCGTATGCTTTTCTGGAACCGCTGCGAGAAATGGCTGCTCGTCGTTGTCAGTGGCGTTCGTGCCGTCATGCTCTTTCCAGATTGTCCGATTAAGCGCTTGAAGGTGTTGGGAAGAATCAGGTCGAATTAAGATCATCGTGAACTTTGTCGTAAGGCACGTACGAAATAAATGTGAAAGAAAGGAGTATCTGTGTTGACCATATGGGCTTCACTAAGCCCTTCAATTCAGTCAGCTGGAGGCGCTGTTGTTCAATGCAAGCTTAACTGTCCAGAAGAATCTGGTAGCTTCATCAAAGTCTTTCGCGCTGGAATTAAATCGAAGGAGCGAATTTGCGCAAAAAAAAAACAATACAAAAGTTGAACAGGTTCGCGCATTTCTAACAGCCTCTCTAACTACTAATTTCGTGGGGCACTCGTGGCGTAGGTGGTAGGATGCTTCATTGCTGGTCAAATGATCGTTCATTTAATCCCGAGTTTTGCTTGCCCAAAGTGCTCGAACTTGTTGTCCGTTGGCTTCTATTCGTGGATGTCGCACCCTTTATTTTCATATTCTGATGCAGACTTACGGCGCTTTGGTCCGCTATTTCTCGCTTTAGTTTACAGGTTTTGAAAAATCTTTCTGTGATTGGCCTCAATGATTTAATACCAAACACCACCCATTCAATCGAGTGGCTGTGAAACAGAGCGGTGGAGCACACAAACAACGCGCCAAGCCCATCCCATCATAAGACTGAAATAGCATCTGATCGCATTATGAAATTCGTCTAGTAAAACCATCCCCTTCGCGTAGATCCCATGGTGGCGGTAGTTTCAGCGAGTTTTCAGTGGTTGAATGGCACCATCCAACAACACACCAACACACATTCAACAACGGCGAGCCCTACGTCCGTGATTCGTATCCCCGGAAGAACATCAGCCTCACATGAACCAATGTCTGTGGTGGATGTCATCTTTGGCAAAGTTTGCCATATTTGGTGACGAACTGGTGGTAATAGTTCATCATAGTTATCCGTAGCTTTATCAGATAGCTGTTTGTGTAAGAGATCATACAAAATCTAGCTGCGTGGCACCTTATAACCATTTATAAACGGTCCTATGGCATTTCCATAGATTGAGTCGACGTTCCCACTGCCTCCCTCTGTTCCACTGTGACGGCCTTTCGGTTTATGGCTGCCATGCAGCTCGAAGGAAGCATGAGGGCTGACATTCCGCTAGGTTACCGAAGCCTAGACAGGGTTTGAGGTCCAGAAATGATATAACCGTCGACTGCCGGCAAATGTGACGTTGCTTTAAAATCTGGTAAAGAGGAAGGTTTTGGCCGACACAAATTCGAAGAAAACTGACACCGATGTTGTTGTTGTACAGGAATTTTGGAGTAGTCCATGTGGGACTGTGCAGTCATCACGGACTCCGTTTTTTGAATGATTATCGATTCATCCCAGGACGGAGAGACTTCTTCATCACGACAGATCTTCAACAACAAGTAGTGTAATTCTTACAGGAGTGCGTTGTTTCTACCTTTGAAAAGTTCGCGTGACAGGTTTTCTTGGCCTGATGCTTTCTGTTGGATAAACCGGTGATCCCTTTTTCCAACTCCCGGTGCTGTGAAGGGTCGAGCTCAACAAGCCAATTTGTTTCAGCCAGCAGTATAAAATGACCAGAAGGCCTGTTAATTTAAGTTTCGAAGTGCTCCCTGGGCGTTTTTCTAAGTTCATAACAGCGTTTAAAGCAACCACCAACCAAATGATAGCAGAGGAAAAGGTGAAATGTCCACAGAAATATACCTCACCCAAGGAAATGCCCCTTTCTGAAATTGGTGGGAATCTGTTAGTGAGCCGTTCAAATGCATACAGTCTTATGAAGAGCTAACAATTAGCTCGTCTAATTTTCTTGACTGTTCTGGATAGGCTCACGTCTGGTCAAAAAATAGGCTCTTCATAGCCTGTTTAGCAACTGCGTAAGAATTTGCTAGGTATTCAACTGCCAGTGAATGCTCGGAAGTATTCCTGAATTCTGACGACTAATAAGGGTGATATGGTTCTAAATAAGCCATGGGCTTGGGGTTTTGCAAGCGATATATCAGACTGAAGTGGTCTATTCTGGACAAACAATCCACCAACCTCGGAACCTAGTCACTTGGCCTGACAAAGCTTTTGTGTCAAAAGCTAAACGTTGCCCACTAATAAATCTACCGATTGCCACCAAACTTTTTCGAAATCCAGTAGCTGATCAGTGCCGATTGGCTCTCATCTCGAATCCACACGAATCCCGCTATACCGCACGGCTTTAAGCGCTGCTACGGCCGATAAGCCTGGCCCGCTCGAGGTTGGCCCAGAATTCGGGCCGCTTGCCGGTCCGGCATCAAGACGGGATCTGATTGGTCAACAATCTGGACCCAACAGCCAATCATGACCCAGTATTGGCCAAATGCCGGTTGCCAATGGCGCATCCAGAACGCGTCAGTACTTCCAGAAAGTTATAACCGCTTACGCTATATATACGAAGCGTTGTACAACTGTTCTTGACTTCGTTTTGGGCATTAATAGACCTTGTACACCTTTGGCGGTTGTTTTGACGTGAACGCTAGCTTGGGAGGCTCAGACCGAGAACTAAGCTGAGGAAAATACCTTTACTACATCTGGTGCTTGTGGTGACAGCAAAATCCACTTGATGAGAGCGGTGTTCGGGTAGATAGTGTGGACTCTTATCGGGAACATCAGGTGATCGAATATTGCCACATCTATTTGATGACCCCCAGTCAGGACGGAGTGCTTTGTGGATCGCTTTTCCAGGACCGACCACTCCTGTTTTGTGGTCTTCTTATGACCATTTGCTTCTAACTCCCTTTCGGACCGCAACCAAGCAAGTATCTCCAATCGCTAAACAATTTGATTGCTTCCGAATATTTTCCCGTAAATAGAGCTAATGATGTCTCCTTGGTTGGTGATGAAACGTTTGTAAGCTAATTGCCAAGCGCGGCCGACAGGTCAATGGCTACCCGATCAAGCAGCTGAAAAAATAAACTTTTAAAGCATGTCATCCACTTAATCGGGATTTCTCTAGTTAGGATCACCATTCATCCACTATGGATAACACTTTAAGGTAATCTTCCCACGGGTGGTGATGGTTTCATAGAACATTTGCCTTTTATGTGCTCTGCCTCCCAGAATGAGAGTTTCTTAGCCCTTCATGTGCTCGACGGGGACGCTGTAAGATGTGGCTGCGAACGGACGCCAATGATTGTCAGTTTCTATCCAAGTTGTTTGTACTTCTGGAAATATAGACATCTCAAATACTTATGACAGGATAGTATTAGACCTGTTCCTTCCATTTTATCCCTACTGCTAAAGGATTTTGTTTACGGTAGTGAGGCATTCACTCAGCACTTGTGTGACTATCGATCGTTCATATCTTCATTCTCCCCCATCACAGGATTTACTGGTTCGTCGTAGAAAGGTCAAGGCTGGCGAATGCAGCAACACTCAGGCTCCGGAAAGTGCCGTGAATTCGGTTGATCGTTTTGATAGCCCCGATCGCGGTACTTTCACTCCAGGTGACAAAAATCACAATGAGATACACGGATCAACTGAAGCATTGGAAAATGGCCTGAAGTGAGCTTCCTTATTTCCTTCCTTGGTCGTTTCACGGTACTTCATGTATCTTTTATTGGGTGTGACTTTAGGGCTTTTGAGAATAATGTAAATGGTTCTGTCACTTTCTCATATTTTGGTAGATCGAAGTTTGAGGCCATTTGTAGTCTCGAAATCCACCAGATGATGTGTTGGACTAATTTTTTTTACTGTCGCAAACTTCTCACGCCCCATTTCCACCAGATATGTGCTGGACTAATTTTTTTTTACTGTTGCAAACTTCTCACGCCCCATTTATTTGCATAACGCGATAGGAACCACCGCGGCGCCTGACCAAAGTGGTAGTCTTTTGGTGGGGAGGTCTGTATCCGGAAGAATGTCAACTAACCTCTAGTTTTATCTGTATCCGAATGCCTATTAAGTCAACTATGTAATTTCATGGGAAATATGTTGTTTGTTTGTATTTCATGTTTTCCATTGGGTTCTCTCCGAGACACAATTCTCGCCCTATGACGAGAATGGGACGGAAATATCCACTTTTTCGTGGAATCTCTTTAATTTACACAGTCTGTTCCTAGTTGCCATTTGCCGTTTCACTTTCCTTTCATTGGATTGCTCGGATTTGTCGTAAAGCAGATATAGCATATAGGGTAAAGTAATGAAACTAAGTTCCCTGATAAATTGATCGGATGCACTGATCGCTTGCTATGCCGTCTGTAGCCGAATATAACCCCACAACGTGAGGACCAACTTACGCGTTGTTGTCATATATGGCGGTGGAATGCATAGCCAGGTTTCTGCATTGGATAACATTAGCCTGAAATGTCAGTATTTTTCCACGCCTTAATTATCTGAATAATCGAGTTGTGCTCCAAGAAAACCAGTTTGAAAATGAAATTATTCGTTTAATCCCAGCATGGTCAAATAGGACCTGTTGGTCGTGTTTGCGGAATTTGCCGAGTTTGTGTTCACACCACCCTTGTTTGTGCAGTCCTGCTGTCCTGATGAAATTATCCTAATTAGTACAAACCAAATAGGGAAGTGTTTTTACTAGAGCTAGTCAGCAGTCCCTATCCTTGACCCACCTCACTACTGTACTTTCACGGAGTAGTTGCGTCCACAATCCTTTGAAATGTTTGTAGCACATGCTAGAAAACCCGAGGCAACCACCGTGGTGCTGATTCTCCGTAGTGCATCTCGTAGTTCCCTGTTTTGCACACGATTCATTGGACCACCTACAAATAAAAGCGAGTCTCCCAGTACTCCGAGACATCAATATTTCGGAGCGGTCTATAAGTTAAGTCATACTGTCCTTCGCGATAGGAGTGTAAAGTCAGCATGGTATCTCTTTCAAGTGACCAGCATGTCCATGTTTATGGAAGCAGCGATGCTGCCTTTCTCTGAGGAGGTTGGAGAAGTTGTGTCCTGAAAACCGCATACTCCGATCGCCCAACGGTTGATCGTAATTGCTGGCGCTGTTTAAAGGGCACTTGCTGTGCGCAGCCGCATCAGCAGCCAGGCAGCTATGTCCTGTTTCTTAATCTCTTACGTTAGCCAACCTACTGCGGCCAAGCAGGTCAGACTATTGAGTCATCGGTTTCGAGAAGGGTCCCCAAAAAATTCCTACAGCCCTCTGCCTCACACAGCAGACTTTTAAGTCAGGCTCAAAAAGACCCTCTTCCTCAACCTGCGCAACCGCACGCTTCTGTGTCCACGGATGTCCCTCCCCAACCGTTTCCCAGCAGATAAGCAAACGTTTCTGGATCATTTGACTCAGTTATCTGACCAATGGGCCTAGTGCACCCCACTGCCTATTAACAATGAACAAAATAACACTTCTAAATCCACGAAATTCTTTCTACATAGAACCTTTTAATGTCCGTACTCTATGTCAAATAGGCAAACAAGCGATGCCCTCTAAGACCTTATACTCCCTTAAAGTTGATGTATGCTGTTTCCGAAACACATCTCAGAACGCCAAAGACGAACTCAGTTCTCCTTCACTTCCTCCATGTGTCCGGTGGCCCAGAAGCGATAACTCGTAGAATATATGGCGTGGGATATGCACTCAGCCCCAGGGCTGAACGCACCTTGCTGGATTAGACCCCAAAGAACAGTCGTCTTTGCGCCGACCGGTTATCCAGCTCAATCAAGCTCAGTACCTCTCGATGTAAAAACCGGTGTCTGTTTGTAGTGTCGGCTTATGCCCCAACGGATTGTAGTTCTGATGCTGGGAATACTTTCTATCGAGAGCTATCCGGGCTTATTCGTCGAGCAAGAAGCACTGACATTATGATTCTTGCGGGGGATATGAATACCTAAGTCGGTCATCTGAGCCCTTTAGTATCATATTTGGACGGTCGATGCTCGCCGTACAAACAACGGAAAGTGAATCCTACAGTTCTGTGCTTGCGGTTAGGCTTTTGGGCCGAAGGCTATTATGATTGAGGACCCTAATTGTCCTCCTGTCTAGGTCCGGGTACCCTGACAGTATCCCAGCCCACGTACAACCATGAACTGCATATACAGAAAAAAGCACATGCCACATCGGCCGTCGCATGGTACCATCAGCTGGGTAGCCTTACTCACTGCATACAGCAAGGCAGGTAGGCGGAAACACGCTACTGCTAACGCCTCCCTTCATTCTCTTTCACATGCTTTTTCTCCCGCCTTTCTCCACACCATTAATGACTCTCCCATTGTAGCCATAGCACCTGAAGCTGATAACTCTGTTCGTCCTTCATCGGTTTTGCTTGCAACTGCTCGTCACATGGGGCCGATATCTTCAGGTATCTCGAAATCGATCTTCAAGCGTCAACGCCCATTCCAACCGCCTGCCTTTATTATCCGCTCGGAAGCGAGCAGGACAACAAGCTGCTCTTGCTCACACACCGCACTCGCCTGGCGTTGATGTGTGCTGTGTTTCAGAAACAAGAATTCAAGATGCCAGCACAGTGGTTGGGCTAACCGCCCATCAGTCTGCACTCACTTGCGGCTGCGCACCACTAGTGATCCAGAGGCTTCTGTGGCAGGCTGTGCAGGGGCTGGTATCGTCCTAAGACACCGGGAGGAAGGATTCTTGCTTGACTGGATACCTGCTGATAGTCGCATCTGTGCGGTTCGTTTGGCAATGTCTGTGAAGGAGTCTCGCAAGCGGGAAGTTGATCGATGTCTGTTTGTCGTGTCCACTTATGTCCCAACTGACTACAGCTCCGACACCATCAAGGGCAACTTCTCTGGCGCCCTGAATGCTCTGTTGTGGCGAGCGAAAAGCTCTCAGATATCATGGTGGTTGCCAGAGATGTGAATGCACAAATGGGCAGGGTTAGCGTCGACATGGATTGGACTCGGCACGTACGGACAATGGCGAATGATTGCTTCAGCTGTGTGCTGTTTATGCAGTACTAACTTCCGAAATAGTTGATGTCGTCTGGTCACATGGTGTCCTCCAACGGCAGGCCGACCACAAACTCAAATCGACCACATTGCCATCAGTTACCGACGGCGCGGACCAGTAACTAACTGACTGTTGGTCGTTTGACACATTTGTGGATCCCGATCACGCACTCGTCCGGACTACGTTTTCTATTGCCGCGTAACGCTCGGACAAATCGCTTGGCACCTGAGGGACTACCAGATGCGAATATTAGAGGGACTCACCAGAATCGTCTTCATCACTATCGCAGCCACCAGCTGCCACTCAAGGCGAAGAGATAGCTCAAGCGCTTAGAGTACCAATTTAATGACCGGAAGGTCTGTGGTTCGAACGCGAGTTCTGTCCCTCGACTCCCTCTGCCTAGGCTTGAGCAACCTGGCAGTATCTCAGTCCTCGTGCTTCCTTCGGGTGGCATGGCAGCTAGGCATCAAGAGGGTATTATGGCTGAACGATTTTTTTCACTTTTACTAAGAGCTGACGTAGAAGCCTGGACAATGAAACAGGAGCCCCTTACGGCCTGTTTCTGAATGCATATGTTCTCTCAAGCACCTGGTCCAGATGACCTCCCACCTGCATTGTTCAGTGAGGTCCTCCTAAAGAGACGAACGCTGAAACGTTTTCAAGTCCCTGTTGTGTTTTTGGACGAACTGACCAAAGTCAACCCGTCCTTTGGTATGCACTTTGCACCCACAAAGTTTAAGTTCATGCTCCCAGACATGCAGTCACTGAACACGCATGGGAGAGGCACTCGAAATGGTGGAGCGTTTTACGTATCTTCGAAGTCGTATTAGCTCCGATTGTAGTGTGACAGATCAGCTCAGTGTACGAATCGGCAAGGCTTGGGTCGCGGTTGCTAATTTGAAACACCTATGGTGTCAACGCGGCATATCCCTGAATCTCATGGGACGTGTGTATCGGGCTATAGTACGGGTTGTTTTGTTGTGTGACTGTGATACTTGACCTGTTCGAGCAATGGAACTGAGACGTCTTCAGGTGTTCAACAATCGTTGTCTCAGAACCATAGCTTGGGTCGGTCAGCCCGTGTCGATGAATCCGTAACGAGTTATTTAGAAAGCCGGTTTTCGGTTGCGCAACGGGTTATTCCATTGAAGAATGTGTCCAGCACCAGAAGCTGTATTGGCTGGGACATTTGTTGAGTGTGGCGAATCATTTTTTGACGAAGAGTGATGTTTTGCATGCCCGACTCAGAGTGGCTGAAGCAGAGAGGTGACCAACCCTTGACCTGACAGAGGAGTGTGAAGGAGATTACGAAACGCTTGGACGCTGTCGGTGCTACTCGCCTCCTAGGATGCGAACCACGGGATCCTCACTACGCCTGGTCGGAGACGCTGCAAGATATGGCTGCTAGTCGATTTCAACTACGCTCTTGTTGTCAGTTTCCATCCAGATTGCCTGAATGAGTGTCTGAAGGTGTAGGCGCCTCGGAATGATTAGTAAGTCAGCACTAAGTCCCTTTCCTCTCCACCTTTATTCTTTTCTTCACGATAAGACATTCAAATAAATCACGGTTGTACAGCGGCGAAGCATTGGTGTTGAACACTGATGTCATGTTGTCGATGATGATGTTGAATTTCGAGATAGTAACGATGAATATTTCGTTAACGGATGGAGTCAGAATTGTTTTTGTACGAAATCTGTCGATTGGATGGCAGTGTGAATATCGATCATTCGTGTTGGCTGTGAGGTTGCTAGCTCACGTCTTTTATCGATTGCTTTATTCCGTTCTTGGTGGACAGATTTCGACTCACCACATATTTTTATTACATGTGAAGGTGAACCGTATGGGATGGAGAGAAAACCATAGGCTCATTGGGTGAAATGGTAATCAAAAAATAAAAAATCGTTCATATGTAGCACCCTATCAGTGCCTAACTGCCATGCCACCAGGAGGAAGCACGAGAGCCAAGATTTTTACAGGTTGCCCAAGCCTAGACAGGGGAAGTCGAGAGGCAAACGTCGGATTCGAGCTACGGACCTTCCGATCAGCTAATTCGCGCTCCCACCACTGAGTCATCAGAGTTTCGGTCTCCGAAAAGTAACATTCCAGCTATCCACGTATCGGAGCAGTCAATGGAATGGTAACCGTCTAAAAATCTTTTCAAGGACAACGCGAATGCAATGACTATGTACCAACAAACGGCGTAGTGTCTACGTCTTTGGTCATCATTTGACCAACATTGATCCGGAAAGAACAATGTTGCTTGTTGTTGGTTGATCAGATGGTAGTTTGCATGCAAACCAATTGTCAGGCTCGGCGAACCAACAGTGAACACACCCGAGCTACACATATTTCAACAAATCGACAACGTTGCTTTTACCACTCTTGAAATCCGATAATCCATGGATGACCGCCGAGGTTGTCAGCCAGTTTTCAAACAAATAAATTAATAAACAGACGCAGTAAGCTCGCTATGCGCTGGTGCACTTCGCATTTTGGATTTTTGGGGTTCAAACGCTGTCAAGGTTAAGGATAGAGCGATGAACTCTAAGAAGAGCAAAGCCGAAGTTCACTGCTCCTCTTTGGTGTTGATCGGCCGGAATAATTGCACCAGGATATGAGTGACGTGAATGGGCATAAAGCAAAGGTTTTTTGGGTGGCAATCGATTGAAATTGCAATATGGGGAGGAAAAAAGGCAGTTAATCTCCGATACGTGAATCAGTCAGCAACTGCGTATAGAGAAACGAGCTAGCTATTGGAGCAGGATGTAAATAACATCGAAAGCAACAACATGGAGCAGTTGACAAACCTCGGGAGTGACCAGGGATGCATCAAAATCCACAAATAGTTGTTTGAGGACCTCAGCCGGATCATCTGTTGCATACGTAGGTAAATTTTTCAGGAAAGCCGGCAAGTAGGCAGCACAATACCGGGCTACTTCGGATCCTCCATGGCCGTCGTATACAGCAAACAGTGAAGCGAATCGCGATGGATCAAATTCTGGTTCACAGTTATGGGCATCCTGTGATGGAATGAGATAGAATATTCACGAGTTTACCTTTAGGGGCATCAAATTCACACATGAGATGAAAGTACCAGGCAAGAAAAAAACTAAGGATAGAGCAAAACAAGTTTCGATTCGATTGAACCAGACAGAGCCTCCGTCGCTTACATGATGGAAATAGACCGCTAACTATGCCAAATAAGTATATGGGAATCCATGGTACATCCCTGACTGGAAACACTATCAGTAGGCCGCTTACAATGATGGTAATGATCACATATCAATAACGGGTACCAAGTCTCCAACTTGGTTTGCATCTAAGAGCTCAGCCCTGTTGAGCATAAGAGTCTTGAAGTCGACCAGGTCAGAATAACTCAACCCTCACTACGAACAACCCTCCCATCAAGTGGTCAATCGGGCTGGCAGGAACAGGAACAGAGCTAACCGTTTTCAGCTCCAAAATATTCCAAACCACAACCAGTCGGGGGGAAGGAAGAGGTTCCTTCTGTTGATCACCTCACGCTAAGTGAGATCCACCCACAAGACTGAGTACACCAGAGACAGTAAGTGTGCCACAAGATCCCCAATTAATCTTACCATGACCAGTGTTCAAAGCCGTCAGTTACTGTGCCTAATCCCGAGGAAACCAGGCCCTCCCATCAGAGACACTAACAGAAAAACGAGTCCGTCCTTGTAAGTTACACATGAGGAAAACTTGAAGACTCATTCTTCTATTCTAAATAACGGGCTCGGTGGAACTGAACGACGGACCTCCAACTATATTAAATCATGCGGCTTGTTACCAAAGGTGTAAACTTCAATCAGATTGTTTTTGAATGTATGTATGCATATATGCCTTTGTGTTTATGTGTCCAGTTACTTATTTATTTATGTATGTATTTGAATGTATGATCATTTGAAGGTTGATTGAACACAGATAGAGACAGACCCGCAAAAACCAAGCTGGGTTCCGTCCGACAGAGTCTGCCTTTTACTCTGTGGAGCAAAGGTGTTCCCCTAAGTTCTTGACCCTCCTCAAGACGCTGCGTGCCAACCACCTCAGACGTGTGAAGGTCTACAGGAAACCCTCGCCTGAGTTCATCACATCAATCAGTACCAAGCAAGGCTGTCCTCTCTTGTCTTTTATCTTCAACTTCGTCAATGATACAACCAATAGAAACTAACTGTCAGCGTCTAATGCGTGTGAGGTCGAAGTGCTTCCGGGTCGTCCACTCACAGACATCGAGTGCGCAGACGACGTAGCTCTTCTTGGATCTCATGTCGTCGTAATGCAAACAATACTAAATAATCTAAATAATTTGACCTCATTGGTTTCGCCCTGCCCTGGGATGCATCGGCCATATGCTTACCCTGAGACAAGTTCTTGAACTGTACCATTCTTTCGACCGTCCCACGTTGGTCGTTTTTTTCTCGATCTGAGAGTTGCTTTTGCCTCTCAATCAGAAACTTTGTCGGATTCTGATTATCTAGGGTTTCTCTTCCGAATTTATATCGTTTATGTGGGCACTGTATTTGAACTCTTGTGGATGGGTACGAGTAGACAGCAAGCTTTCACTTCAGTTGACCACGTCTGGTGGTGTAAGACAAGACTACTCTCTCTCTCTCTCAACACCTTTGTTATTGCTGTGCTGCTTGCTGGCTATCTCTGAACAGGTTCGCCGAAGAAAATCATCTCATTTGTTAGATTTGAGGAGTGTAAAGCAAAGAAACGTCTATGACCGATCTTCCAGGTTGGTATTTGCGTTAAATATTCCTCAACCTAAATAATTCTGTCACCCGGCTTCGCATGTTCATTGCACCTGCGGAGTGTAAAGTGCTGCTGGGGAAGGATGATGTAGTTGGACTCATCAATTCTAAGGGATGTTGTCATTCATGGCATAGTCGCGCCCTCAATGGTGCTCATGCAACCAGGCTATTTCCTTCAATGCCTAGCTCCCCTGCTAATCTGTCCAATTAAAAGTACAAACAACACTGTGTTCACATGTCAACTATATTAGCTTCCGCCTTCAGTGCGCACCTACCCAACCCATCTCCTCAAACCATCGGTAAACGAAACTGTGGCAGCTACAACAACCGCTGTACGACAAGTACGCGGTTTTTACATGTAATGATGATGAATGCGCCAGCTTACAGACCAGATTGTAATTGGTTCGGATCCAACCTCGGTATCTCGACTGCTCCTGTCTAGGCTTGAGCAACCCGGAATCGTCCTCGTCTTTCTGAATGGTTTGGTTACTGTACTTTTCTGCTCATCCATTCTGGAATGTAGTTCTTTGTCTTATCCGGACCTTGGTGCAGCCGTTGCATCTGATTTTATACAGCATGTGGTCCTTTCAAGCAGAAGGCCTTCGACTGCACCAAAACTGAGCGCAACGTCTTTCCTTCTGGAACGCCACTCGCTTGCTGGTTATGTTCAACACCCCTCGAATAACCTGAGATGTCCCTGTTTTAAGTGAAATGACTGCTGGACCAGTCCATTCCTTGTTAGATATTGATAACTTTTCTTATTGCCTAATCAAATTCACTGAGTACCCACATTCTTGAAGCTCGTTTGTAACCTCGACTGCTGCTGTTCGGTCGATCTCTTCTGTGAACAGCACACTGACTCGACGAAGTATTGATGAGACAATAGCAGAGTACACAGACCTTGGATGTGCTGATTAGTAGCTTAGGGTGGCTTATACTTCTGTTGGTTTCTGGTAGAGTAGTGTGCCCGAAGTGAACTTTATCGCAATGTTAAACTTGATGCGGAGATCTAAATATTGAGATACTCGTAGAAGTGTTTACCCCATCATGTTTGATCACAACAAAAGTGTTGTCAGAATAACGCTAAACAAACTCGGTGAACAGTCATATTCGAAATTTCGTTTGTATTATTCATACAAATAACAACCGAAGTCGGGAATATTGGTGACCCCGTTGCTAGTCACTTTTCTTGAGAGTGAAAGACTGGATCAAAAACAAATTGACCAAGGTTCAGACAATTGTCATCATCATCAGTGTCAGCTGTGATAACCTCGTACTTGTCGTACAGTGGTTGTAGCTGCCACAGTTTCGTTCACCGATGATTCGGAGAGGTGGGGTAGGTAGCTGCATATTGGAGGCGGGAGCTGGGGAATTAGCGCATAAATACAGCACTATTAAGTGGGGGGATTGGGAAGGGAGCTATGCACTGAAGGCAATAGCTTGGATGCATGAGCGCCATTGAGAACGTGACTGTGCCATGTCTGACAATGTTTCTGACCATTGATGTGGCCCGTCTCGGGGTCCCCATCCAGGAAGACGGTAGTGAGCAGCGCAGCTGAGTTTGCTTGTAATGGCTTTTATACGACGCTACCAAGACATTGTTTGACCGCCTCTGGCTCTCTTCACACGGTTGTGCTTGTTTGAGCCCTTTGAGGAAGTCGGTCGACTGGCATGCGCAGCACGTGGCCAAGCCAGCGCAACCTACGCAGTGTGATCAGTTCATCCATCGAGGGTGAGTTGTTTTTCCCGAATACCATTCGACGAACTTCAGCATTGTTGATCCGGTGTTTCCGCCAGTTTCGGGCAATGCTCCGAATTATCGTGTCCTCCCTCCAAAGTACCCTCAAAGCTCACGAGAATTTATCGGTCCCTAAAGGGAACCCTGGATTTTGTTTGGCAAATTTGTACGAACTCCTGATGCAGGTAGTCGATTTTCCCGTACTCATTTCTGATTAGGTAGCTCATGTGGTGCAACCTTTACCGTCTGCTCTAAATCTTATCGGAACATGTACCGCGTGGATTCTGGAGTTAATTTTGAGTCATATTCTTTGGGTACAGCTGAAGCCTAACTGGTTTACTTCAACCTTATTCTTGTTCATTATTGACTTAATAGTGCCATTGTTAATTTTTCGGTCAGGTCCGTCGGTTAAATGTTACTTGGCTTTCCGTAGGTAGTCATTCCACTCTGCCTTACCCTTATCTGCCTTCGTAATGACAATACTCTCCGTCTGTTTCAATGTGTGCCGATGGTTCTATGTTCGGAGTTTCTGGTTGCTGGGACTCCAGGAACGTGACCAGTTGTACTCATAGGTTTTGAGCTTCCGCTGATGGCAACTAGTTTTCGAAACACTAATTCAACACAAGGGGCTATTTCCTCCGCTTTTATTGCCTTCTGCTCGCTACGAATTGTGCTCCTTTTTTCTAACAATCATCACCCAATGGTCAACTGACAACTTAACTACGCCACGGTAGACGGACTGTGCAACGGCATTGAACCAATGATGGGTTGTTGTGTCCACGCTTTCGGCCAATCGGAGCTTGCCTTGGTGCTGGGTCGACAAGCGGACCGATCCTCTGGCCTGTTGACCGTAACGGCGCACAACCGAGAGTGGCAAAGTGGTTCTGGTACAGTGCTCCGCCTAACAGACCGTCTGTCTAAAGTTTTTCTGTCGCTTGCTGGGCTGGTGCTGAGTGAGGTTTGCAAAGGATGCCACTGATATGGTGATCTGATTCATCGATTGCGTGCTGGTCGAAGACATATGCCTCCGAACTTGTATGATATGCGTTCGCACCAGCCTCGCCTTACACAATCCCCGTCCTTTTTCGGTGTGATTATTATTGCTAGTTCTCACTAAATTGAGGAATAACTGAACCCAATGTCCATTAAAAATCATCAGCAGTGCCCTTAGCCGTGTCAGGAATATAACCATGAGAGTCTGATATGCGAGGCGAGCGTGTTACCGCTGGTGGAGAATATACAAAACACTCGCCTTGTGTGTCCAACTTCGAACGCACACTGCTGATGCGCCCCCATAAGAACGAAACTCGTTCAATTTGATGCAGACCGTTTGGAATATTCTTATCGATGCGGGAGCAAAACCATTCAAAACGACGGTGATGTGAATAAATTTCCACCCTGTTCTTGGTTGTCTTTCCCCGCCTTTCACCTTACTTCTCACACTTTACCAATGCTTTCTTGGCTGTGTGGCATTCAAGCACAGTTTACTGTTTGTGCACTACTTTCAACAATGACCATGACGCTCTTGCAATTCGACACAACTCGGATTTTTCTAATCGTACACAAATCTGATCAGATGAGTAAATCCAAAACTCTTTATGTTACATATTGACTTACTTGGTCGCTCCAACTGATTTTCGCGTATTTCATTTCTCCACAGCGAGGCAAAAGGTAAGCCGATGAAAATTTCCTTCACTCTATCTCATTTTGCGTTGAACAAGTGCTGAAATATTTTCTCATCGTGCTAGAACTCATTTACACCAACCATGCAGCTAAGCTCTCATCAGAGTATGTTGTATGCCTAAAGTGATTTCTTGGCTTAGCTTACGCGATAAATTTTTCCTGCAGCTTGACTGCGTGGACTCAGCCAAGTCCTATTTCTGATTCTGCCCAGGATTCTCTTGGTGGATCCGGTGATTTCTACACCTGTAAGAGATTTGGGGGTGTTGATTTTTAGGACTAGCGAAACTCTGTCTGGTGACTTTACTATTACAAGACTTCTTTTCCTCTGATCTCACATTACTCATTTTGTTGAAAAAATATTTCGCATCGAGAGGTGATGGGCGTGCTGCGCAGGTTTGAATGGTTAAGTACCTTACATTTCTAAGGGACGTGTTTGAGTAGGTAGACCACGTTGGCCAATTTTATTAAAAAGTGATTTCTAAGCCGCTTAATAGTTTACTCGAGTAAAATCCGGTGATCACATAAGCTGGTGTGCGCCATCGGCCACTGACCGAAATTGTTCGCAGCTACGCAATGTAAACTAATCCGAAGTAAACTTACAGTGGGCTCGGCGCGTATGTTCACATGAGGGGGCAAGCAATCTCTCTCCTAACTTCAAGTTCCTAAAACCGAGGTCCGTTAAGTTTTATCAGATTGGGTTGCCCTCAATGCGCAACCGACTCGCAAGGATAAGTTAATTGTGACGAGCGGCTGAGAGCTGCAACCCCGGGATAACGGTTAACTAAAGGCTGAAACCCGAACTCGATGACCAAAATTTTGTTATTGAGACAATTTACAGGCAAAATAACCCTTATCTTAATTGATGGGAAAATCTCATATTTGATCCGAGAGCCTTTTGGACGACTCCATATTGGCTGATAATTTTTAAAGCACCACATCTCCCAATGTTCTGACGGGTGCATATGCCTAATCAAAATCAAGTTCTTAGGTCACGAGCTTATCTACCCTATACCACCATCAAAGGACCAGAGGACACGCTCAATTAACTTTACTCCATGTTCTAATCGACTCCTGTCCGAATCTAATGCCGTAAGCTAATGTCGCTAATAATCCAAGTCCCTTCAGCGCAATGGTTGGCAGCTTACACCGGCGTTTGCCGCTGGTAGCCCATGGTTGGAGTCGTCTGCCTACAAGTAACTACAACGATTTGTCAAGACGAAGACCCGTTTCGATAGCGCTACATAGTCATTTGGTGGCATTCTTTTACGAATGGCCTTCCGAATTTGAGGTCCATCACCCCCGTCTCCTCACTTTCTGTCATAAAAAGAGCTTATTTGAGAGTAGGGCAATATTACGGCAACATGTGAAGGGCTTCTTCGATTACGCCAACATCCCTGGTACTCGTATCATCATGCTTGAACCGGGTAGTAGCTCTCAACTCATAGCTCCAGTTCACCGATGTTCTGCCAGGTCCATGCCATCACAGGTAACTTACACTTGACATCACATCCGGTTTCTCATGGCTACTTGTGTACCAGTAGGGTGCAGGCGTTCAGTGTTTCGACCAGTGGTGCCCGACACGTCCGTTCTGAATGTCATCCAGCCGTGTACCACACCGTCCTCTCGGAGTACCTCTCACTTACAAGGGCAGTGGAGTTATTGCTCTTGATATCTACGAAGTATTCCCTGTACAGACTTCCTACCGAGAGAGGATGGTCGCTTTGAAGGAGATCTCGAGTTCTGCTCATATCTCACAAGATGCGAGGTGTTAGTGATTGTGTTGTCCTCTTATAATGCCCCTGCCAACTACTTGCATCGATAGTAGTAGTATGTGTATTCGGATGTATAGATGTGACACAGTACCCATAAGGTTAATGAAAACTTTGACAACCCAATTACCGGCTTCGCCTTTGTTGGGACCCATCCGGTAGGCACATTCCTAGAGTTTCCACCAACCTTATCTTCTGCGTGAACCCCAATTGTACGCGATTCGACAGAATCCTCTTTTGTATGTCACTTAGTTTTTCACGGACGACTCACCCGAAATCTAGCTGAATCTCTCCTTCGCGATATTCTTCAACTAAATGTGCTTCACGGGAGTCCTTCAAGGAACATCGTAAACGAACGACTCCGGTGCGATCCACATGAGTCTCCCGTGAAAACTAAATTGGTATGCAAATGAGTGTACTTTATCGAATTTGGGTTTAAGGAGAACATCGGTTGACGGAAACTCGGAAACTGTGCCTACCTGATGAGCCACCAACATGGGCGAAGCTGATCGCATACTATCGAAAAGTTTGCAGCAGCCTTGAGTGTAGTGTGTTTTGTTTGTACAATGTATCGTGATTTCTCGAGAATCATATCAATGAAAAATGAGGTGGTCTGGTGTAGCACATTCATTTGATGAAGAACATAAACGAGAGGTTTAGCTGGAATTCAAGTGAGTTTCCCGTGAAAGCCGAGTTGGTGTGTAAGTGAGTTCATTTGTCGAATTCGGATGTGTAGTTTAGGGTCTTGCTAATATGCGCAATAAGAGGGCTTGAAGTCCAAATGAGAATGCGTTAGACCTACTGAGCAGTTCTTGTATCAGATGGGCCACGCTGTTTCCAAAGAATGAGGTACACGACACTTATTCTCAACTTCGCTGTTTTCCGAGAAATACGCATAAACTATCTACCATTATCATGCACTCGGAAGTGGGTTGCATGCTCTTACATGGATTCGAACATTTATCTGGTCGGTTTCTACATCGGAACTTTTCGTTGAAGCCTCTCGGCCATTACTGGCCAGACAAACTATACTTTAATTATGGACACTGGAGAACATCGAACATGTTAGCAGTACACGTCGATCGATCGTTCCAACCCAGGTTACGGTCCCAAAACTGCATTTCTTCCATTTTAGGTTTTATCTCAATGAGGTACCTAATACGTGCTGTGTAAAGTTGAAAATGTATCCATCTGCTTTGCCGAGCATCTAAACTATATTCATGAATCTTCCGAGCAACAACATGAGCTGAGTCTGGATATCCTGGCTAGCTCCGTCATGGAAACGATCGATAGATCTTAACTGACTGTCTGTTTTCCAAAAACCTTCCCTTCCAAGTTTCCGCCCAAGAACACCTGTCCAGTTAGACAAACGTGGTCACCGGCTCACCGTCTATAATAGGTATTTAGTTAGTGACTATGACAATGACTACAGACTGATTTCAGCAGCTAACGAGCAGTTGCACGGAGCATCAATAAGTAGGATTTTCACGCTCGGTGACAGATCACTTGAGTATAAAAGTTCGAGCATACTGCAGTATCCATAGCGGAAGGGGTTTTAGTAATATACATATATATAATAAATAATATAGCGAACCAAGAACGTAATACGACATCCCCTCCAGTTAGCAGGAAATTTCCCAGAACACAACGAACACTGGCCCGTGGGAAGCATTTCCCCCAAAATGAAATTTTTTACCCGAAGTAGTCATCTTTTGTTCTTATCTACGTGTGTGATTACACATCCCCAGGCAAAACTGCGGGAGCATGCTAATGGTTTTTGAATATTTATCTAAAGGACGGAATCGCTACGGCTTTGTCGTCAGTTATACAGTCGGTAACACATGGATAACAGATGCTTGCTTAATTTGATGTCTAAGTAATTACAGTTGGGTTCTTTTAGCTTTCATTTTAGCGGTTGATTGAATGGGTGGGTTAAGTGTGCCAGTTCTTTCACCACTATCTGTGGGTGGAATGAGATCGTCGTTTTGCTCTCTCACTGTACTCTGTTCATCGAAACCATCCAAATGACAGAGTTCATTCCTTCAGCCAATAAGAATGGTGGCACAGATGAGGACGAGGATGATGACAGTGAAGACGAGGATGTGGAGCTGACTGGGGATGCTGATGAAGACGCCAGTAGCACTGAAGACAGTGAAGATACTGCTGATGATGATGAAGAAGATGAAGACGAGGATGAAGCAATCAGAGGTCTTCGTTTGGGCGTTCCCAGTGCGTTAAAGGATCAAGATGACAGCGAACCTGGTGTGGATAGCGGAACAACTGCCTGTGTCGCCTTGTTACTCCCGTATAACGGCATAGTGAAGCTGTTTGTTGCTAATGCTGGTGACTCGCGTGCTGTCCTCTGTCGCGGTACTGTCGCCATAGACTTATCAGTGGATCACAAGCCGGAAGATGAAGACGAAAAATCTAGAATCACAGCTGCTGGTGGCACAGTCACCCGCGATGGTCGGGTGAACGGGGGTTTGAATCTCAGCAGAGCTCTTGGAGACCACAGTTATAAGGTGAGCGTATGGGTTCTCGTTTACCAAAAGTACTTTTTTTACGATATACCACATGTAACAGTTCTCCCTTGTAGGTCGTCTTCCGATAAATCTAAACCTGTAGTTCTGGAGCGTCATTCATGTGTGAAGGGAGCACCTTAACTAATTATGAACTAATAGATGTTATAGGCTAATTTCTCCCAAAACTCCGCGGAGATGTAACTCTCAACAACTTATCTAGTCTTTGAGATGGCGAACCTCTAACCCAACTGTGTCGTACACACTTATATGACCCGGTTGAAAATCCCAACAGCTTCTGGCGTTCCGACTCTTCACCTCGACAAATTTTGACTTGCATCGACACTGTTCGGTTTTCGAGCAAACCAACGGCCAAAACAATACTTACCGTTCCTATTCTGTATGAGCTCATCGAGGAAATACCTACTGCCTTCCTTCAATCTCCCATCATTTGTGAAAAAGTTAGAAATCGCGAAATCATGATATGTTTTTGTCAGGGCGCGCCCAGACAGAAGAAAAAGTACATGTGCAGAGAGTGACGCATCCCCAAGGTCATCATCGGTTCGACACGTCTGGAAAGTAGGTGAGTTCGCGGCTCTCACCAAACGGCTTAGCAACACACGACCAGCGGAGTGGGCCTGAGAATGTTCACGACCGGAACACCACCATTGGCTGTACGGAGCGAACAAGTGAACGGCCATGTTTGGCCAATTAGTCATCCTATATACTTACGCAGACGCTCTGTACGTTTTTGTCCTGGCAATACAGCCGTGTCCCCAGTTGTCTGTCTTCTCCCTATCGCGTAGTCTGGCAGGCGTAACCCAATAGCTCGGCCACCACCGCACAACACAACAGTTTTATGGGTTGGCTACACTTCGCTTGGCAAAGGCAGCTTAAAGTGGAATCACCGAAAAAAGATAACATCATGCAGTATGCTACATTGCAGGCGCAATAATCTGCGGAGCGCTCAGTCAATCTTGATTGTTAATCTGTGGCAGCAATGCAGTCTATAAGTGCTTATGAGCTGTCAGCTTGTAGTCGAGTTGAGCATAAATGATTTCTGTAGTCCCTTTCCCCAACGATCAATCCTACAAGGTGGAAAGAATTTCAACGAAGTGAGCACTGATTCATGAATCATGTGTGGCCATCCACTCACCGCCAATGATACATATAGCTAATACACTGAGTGCCTACCTGTTCACTTCAGCACTTGCACGACGGATCGAGTCATACAGCTTTTGCGGTGAACAATGCAGGCGGTTGCGTTTTGCTTAAAGACACCGGTTTCGTGTCTAGGCGTCGTAAATATTCAGTTATGCGGCGCGACGAGAAAGGGCAGAATTAGGTCATTGGAGCGACTTATTGATTTATACGATGGGCATGGCACAGGAGGCCTTCAATAAAGTAGGCAACCAGATGTGCGTCCATTTCCCGTGGAAACTTGCGACCTACTAATAAACGGGCTTCATTTTTTTGAAGAATAGTGCGATAGTGCGACGCTTTTGTGCGTGGTGCGTTGCACCGAACGTTCTTTCTTGCCAATGACTTTCAAACGGCTTTGAATGACGAACATCCTGTACCCGGTGTGCAAGTCTTGACTTCACTAGTGCCCACTGCACCCCAGAGAACATCAAACATTGACTGTCTTTTACTCCGTTGCTAGTCTCTCCCCGTGTGTTTCAATGTCAAGCTGACCTGCACGACTCAGAGATCACTTTATTTGACTGACAAAATTAGTGATACCACGAATTCCTCCGGAACGTTTTCCCCCCATTTATGTTTTCCCGCACATTCTCCCGCTTCCGTTGCTTCCATTTTGTTTTTCACCTTGTTCTCCAAAGCGGCGATGAAGGAAGTAATTTCGTTTCTGTGACTTGATACGCTAATGCAGTCATCTGTATCCTTCGCCACTGTTTTCGCTTACATCTATGTCCACTCGTTCAACCGAAGGCCACGTTTAACTTGCGTCCGATTCCTGAGTTGGCTTTAACTCTACTGGCTATCGCTTAGCTGTGCCTACTTGCTTTTTATGGGTTTCTTGCTCAAACCGCTGTTCCCCTAGGACTTTTCTTTACTGCATATCGCGCACTCTAAACCACGGTTGCAACTAATTTCTTATAGGGTAGATTGCCAGATTGATCACCCCATCTAAGGTTTTGATGGTCGATTACCATTAGTTGCTTCACCACGCCTCAGTTCTACAACCGTAGTCTCTGAACTAATAGTCCGATGACTTAGCGCGTCAGACTATGTTCGCGAAAAGAAAGCATCAGAAAAGATGCATCAGCCAGTAGACACCACGCTAAGTTACGTTTCATAGCTGGATTTCATCTTCAACGCGCAATAAACGGGCCAACCCAGCGAAATACACTCATTTGCAAATAAATTTGGTTTTGCAAGAGATCCGTCTAGAACCCAGATGAATCCCTCTGAGAAACTCCGGGACTGCGCCTACCTAATGAGACCCAGGCTGTAGTGTTGTATTTCGTCTAGAAATTGACCAACTGTTTGTGATCTGCCTTTCTTCTATCCTTTGTGAACACCAAAGAAACTAGCGATTATGAAGCTGAAGAATTAGTCCTATGTTTATGTTGTGATGCATATAACCCACTATACTGTCCCCAGTATAATTGACCTTGGTGGTTGATCTGGTAAACAGATCGACGACCGCCGTATCACCCACGAATGAACGCGCCCAAGCTACAAATATTCTGGTACATTTCCATCATTATTTTTCGCATTAGCAAGCACAAGGACTTCCATTGGCCGTCCAAATGATTACGCCATCTCCGGACGTCACACAGTTTGATCTTATTCCCGGTTCCGATCAATTCCTTGTCATCGCATGTGATGGCGTCTGGAATTCCATGACCAGCCAAGAGGTCGTTGATTTTGTGCGCGAGCGCCTACAATCAAAATTGGATACCAAAGGAGATGAACGATTGACGCCTACCTCTGATCGTGAATCTGATGCAATAACACTGTCAAAAATATGTGAAGAGGTAGATACATATGGTTGTTTTCTGACCGGTTTTGCATTTTGATGTTTGCCTGTTATATCACATTGTTCTACGCCACGTGTGACGAAAGCTTATGTGACACGTAGGTACAACCTTAGTGTCTTGATTGCTCAAGCTAGAAAGCTGACTGCACAACTCTTAGAGTTTACTTGGTTCAGAAGTTGTGCCTTCTCCCTACGAAAACCGTTCCGATGATGTGATAACCGGCATATGAAGGCCGAATACCGTACACGAGCTCCATCAGGAGCTCGGTTATTATTTTAGTCCCCCTTCCAAAGGTACTCTTGACCGGAATGGGTGGAGCTCCATTGGAGATTCTGCCTTAGAAAAGAACAATTGTCTTGCTCGTTCGAAGAACAGTAAGTTGCGTCCCATTAAGAACATTCACCTATGAGCCAAAAACAATCCCGATTTTCCGGTCGGCGATTGTCCCTCCTTTGGCACCCATTGCGCACTCTATAGCGAAAACCCAAAAACCACGCCGACATTAAGTTTGCTCATTGGATCAGTGCACTTAACCCAAGCTCCGCGATGGATTGACTTCTTTCAGGATGTAATTGTTTCTGTGCCCCGTTATTATCACCATCCGTATCTTGTTGACTTATGCTGGGGTACCCGGATTGCACCCGAAAGATCCCTTACATCAGGTTAGAACTGGGAACATATGACAGCCTTTTTCAAGTCCTTACGACTCGAAAAACAAGCGAATCTGGCCGTACTCTTATTATTCTTCAGCTGTAACGTTAAAGGAAGGACGCCCAGCTTTCGATTTTCTCCTGTTTAAGGTTTGTTAGAAAGGTGTAGTACTTGTATTTCGAGCTTACTCGTTGCCCAAATAGTACATAAGTAATTTGTTTGAGAGTGAACTATATACATAAACTTGTACGACACCTTAATGCACATTAAACGATAAAATCATAGAAGAGAAATTTTTCCTAGTCTAATATTAAGCTTTTCACTTTTCAACCCACTTGTTCTACTCCAACATAATTTTTGGTCACGTACGGCTGTCTCACTGTGAGGCTTTTTAGCCAATTGCTTGGTTTGAAGATCCTCGATGCACTGGCCGCATCACAACCCCCATGTACCTATGAATTACACCAAATATTCTAGTATAATCATTGATCTGTCTGGCCGGTCAATCTCACCTCTCTTCTTGTGACCAGAAGAGGATTCCGCAGTCTCTGTCGCAATCATTATTCATCTGTCATACGGCGCAATCATCTTCACGTAACTGGAGGATTGTCTATAGTCACTGCCATGTGGTTCGTTTTTAGATGACTGTAAAAGCTTTTGACGAACAAATGTATGCTACCCTAAGTGAGTTTTTACAGCAGGCCAAAATCTTGGGTATCATCGTTTTCAGGGATACAGTGCTCAAAATAACTTCGAAGCCCCTCGCCTTATCCGTTTAGTTTCATGATCCTTGTGCCTACACTTTTTGCGTCCTCCTTCCCCCCCCCCGCTGTACGCCATCATACACTTAATGTTTCCATTGGCACTCTGGGGCAATATTAAGGTGAGTTTTGCCGACAAAGTACGGTGGAACCATATTACATTCTCATAAGTGTCGACGTCAACTCGTTGTATGCGAATGTTCCAAAAAAAGAAACTTTAGAAGTAGCCGATCGATTGCTACTAGCAGACACCACCTTTCAGAACGGACGCAGCTTACGGTAAATGAAATAGTGGAAGGCGCAAAAGTGTGCCTGAATTTCACTTCGTTTTTACTCCGTGGTTTACACTCAAGAACAGGGTCTAGCGATGGAATCTCCTATATCCCCGGTTTTGGCAAACATTTTTATGAAAGATTTTTAACAGAATGCCTAAGCTGGATTCACAAGATATTTTGGCGTTATGTAGATGATGTTCGTCGTGATTAATCGAGACAAGGTCAGTGTCCGAATGGTCTGAATTCACACAACGCATTTAATACAGAGGTAGAGTCAACTTCGGGTGCACTACCTTCCTTAGACTATATGACGCATAAAGTCGGGGAAAAACTAAAAACCACAGTGTATGAGAAGCCAACTGACACGGGCGATTTTGAACTACACGTCTGCCCATCCAAAGTCAAAATTCGCTTGTGTCGCCTCGCCAACGCTTAACCGAGTAAGGGCCCCGTGCACAGAAGAATTTGTTTGGACATCGGCCCAAACGGAAGTAAAGAACAAACTTCGGAATAGTGGATATCGCGCTTGTTTTATTAGGCGTCATTTAGGAAGGCTATGTGTACCTGCGGCGAAACCTAACAGGGGGTGGATTGGGCCGGTGTTATTCCATGCGTCATTTAGGAAGGCTATGTGTACCTGCGGCGAAACCTAACAGGGAGTGGATTGGGACCGCTGTTATTCCATATTAACCGGAGAGATTCTAAGGATCCTAAACATGGTTAACATAAGAGCAACGTTCCAGGGGACGCTGCGTCCCGCACTGATGCAGTCGAAGGATCGCCTCACGGTGAACAGAACCAAGGACTGTATCCGGACTGCACTAAGACGTCCGGAGACCACACCGGAACCGTCAGGCACAAGAGAAACATAGATAGGCCACTGAGAAACGTAGATGAATGTCGAATGTGAACGAAAGATTCAGCAATGCACTATACACGTAAAACATTTAGATATTCAAGTTTTGAAGTGAGAACTACGGTTCACGTCACAGTGACTGATGGCTGAGGCTGTATGAATCGCCAGACATCCCAGTGTTAATAGAATAGAGGGCGTAGAACTGGCAAACTTGCGGAGAACGGTTTTAGATCAGTCGAGCGTTATCAGCGGGTATCAGCAGTAGCTTAGATAGTGTCTGAACCGAAGCGGCCAAAAACTCCACCTAACTCACCCCTCCCCCAAAATAAATTGTTGTAGCACGCACAAACCCACAAAGGCCAACAAAAAGTTACCAGTAGCACCCAACTGAAGCTCCTTGAACCAAAGATCAAAGATCCAAACCCAACCAAAATATTTTCAACTTCCCCCAGGTAATCACGCTAACCAACAAGACCTTTTAACTGACCTTCAACAGTGATCTAGTGTGCCAATCAGAAGAGGTCCTTCTGTCGTAAAACTCGGCCGACTTGGTAACCTGCTCATTTGGCCTGACGAAGCTTTCGTGTCAAAAGTAAAAAAGTTGCCCAGCTATAAACCCACGAAATGTTTACCAATCCCTTCCAAAAGGAGGTAATCATGGTTTTCAGAATACTTGTCATTTTAAACTCTCATATGGTGATCTTAAGCCGGGTTAAACGTGAACAGTTCCTCCGGTGACTTAGAGGATGGGGCAAAACTGCTCTTTAATAATCAACCGTCCCACCGATGTAGTTGCTTCCGCAAAAACTGTCGCATTCATAAATGTGCACTAAGGCGGCATGTTGAAGGGTTTTCATTCCCTATCTCTCACTTGATAGTAGAACTACCGCTAATGGCGAGTTTATGTTTTCCAAGACATTTATCACGGTCGCATTCTTTCTTTTCAGTAGCATTTTACAAATGGTATCTGTCATTTATAAATGGTAATGGTAATAATAATGGTTCAGGTGTAGCACTCTTTCGGCGCCTAACTACCATGCCACCAGAAGGAAGCGTGAGGGCTGGAATACTGCTAGGTTGCACAAGCTTAGACATGGGAAGTTGAAATCCAGAATGTTGGTAGCTCAGCTAGTCTTAATAATCGTTGGTTTGTTCGCTGAGCCAGGCAATCCGATTGCAAACGTTTCATCCTCCAATTCACCCAGCTCAGCGAACAGACTAACAACCATCCAGTTCTAGTTTATCACATTAGCACCTCTCGTTTACGTATGGTGTTGTTGAAGCTGTTTTTACTGTGGTCCAACATTGTCTTCTTCTGCTTCCACTAGATTTTCGACCATTGTTTGGCTCCTAACACAGATGGTGATGGAACCGGTTGTGACAATATGACTTGCATCATCGTACGTTTTGACAACCTGGAGGGCCTTGCTAGACGCTCGTTAGAGAGTTCATGCAACCTAGCAAATGTTCGGAAAAGAGCGGCAGCTGATGAAAAGATTTACTTGGACGAAGCAGTAACCACAGTGGATGAATTTAATACTATCACTTCTTCTAAACGCATTCGAAGCGATGTTCCTCCATTGGATAACTCAGCAATCAAGACCGGTGTTACGAATGGCGACTGCATCTAGCTACTCGGTTCTTATTTGCAAGGTTGACTCTTTTGTACCCTAATTTGGATGTGTTTCTATGTTTTGAACACGTTAGTTCACAGCTAATCGCAGTCCTGTATGGGGCTTTGTCAGTACTGTCGCTTGCTCACACGTGTTCTGTTCTTCCTTGAGAGTATTTTGCATTTATATTGGACCGCAGTCAAACCACGGGAGGCAGTGCTGGTGCAATTTTGCCATTTTCATTTTTCGTGCGCACCAGATCAACCAGTTGCGCATACACTCTTTCCCCACTTATCTACCCTATTATTCAGATTTTTTAGCTGCTGTTCCATTTCTCCACTGGTTNTCGTGCGCACCAGATCACCCAGTTGCGCATACCCTCTTTCCCCACTTATCTACCCTATTATTCAGATTTTTTAGCTGCTGTTCCATTTCTCCACTGGTTTTTACGGTGAAACAATCATGGGCTCGTGCGTTTTCTCTTGGTCCTCAAAATACACTTTGCAATTCACTGTACTTGTTCTTGCACACTTCAACCAGTACCACGTTCTCATGTGTTCATTCCTTCAGTCGCAGCATGACACTTTCGGTCGCCTCACCAGTAGTGCGCACTTTAGATGATTATTTCATCCCAAGCTGTGAGTGGGTTTTGGAACCACCAAGTAGTGAGGATTTAGCTTTTGGAAATCAAGAGTATCCGTACAACTGTTCCGTATTTTCATCCATGTCCCTAAATGTCAAGTCATATTGTGTTTTCTAGGAACATCATAATGGGGGAATGCGGTCAGTCTAAGAACACTAAGTTCGGTACAATAAGTTACTACTTTCAACTAGAAGCCAAGCTGTGAACGTTGGTCGGTCCGTGCCTTTGGCTATTAAGTCATCTGTCACGGCTACATCAGTCTGGATACTAACCTCTTGTGACCACTTAGAGGTGCTGAAGAGATATCTGGTCTATACGTTAAGGGTAGGGTTTCCTGACTTCCGAGGAATCTGTTGTGGATCCTTAGCTGTTTGATTGAGATACCTTGAGATTATCCCGGTCGTCCTCGTAGATGTTGCTCCAAGCCGTACTTTCAAAGCAGATTTCATAGCACACGTGCTGTGAAACCGGTATTTACACTACATTCACATCGGCGATATTTTTTCGCCCTCGTTTTCTTGGATAAGCTGGACCTCTCAACATGTAACACTATGTGGATTGGAACAATCAGCATCAGAGACAGCAACATCAGTTATGACACTGATATTGATACAGGCCCAAAGTGAGAACAAATTGAATGGTGAACTGACTTTGGTACCCACGCTTCCAAACCCTCAATCAGACAATATAGTAACAAACTGTCACCAGGAATTCCACTGACATCGATTAGTTGTCTCCAACTAAGCGCACCTAGGGGTCACAGGGACACCATCACGGAAAGTAGACCGTCCCAAAAACAAACTCTTCGTCATCTCTCACTTCCACCCTGCCCCTACCAAATTTGTATGCTCTTTCCACAGGTCCATGCACAGGACTGACTGTCTGGCTCGATCTGCATCACACTCAGCTGCAGCTTCTGTACGACCTAGTTCAGTAACAGCCCTAAACACTTCGAAGTCTGTTTTCAAACCCCGACAGCCGTCTACTTAGCCGCCTTTGATGTTCGCGCACTGAATTAAGCAAGTCAACAGGTGGATCATGCTCGTACGCTGGATTCCCTCTGCATTGATGTATGTTGTCTGTCACAAACAAGGATGCAGGACCCAAGTACTGTGATCGAACTGACTGCCCCCTCGCTCTCTTCCAGGTTCGTGCTGCGCGCCTCTGGTGATGCAGAGGCCGCTGCGACTGGATATTCTGGGGTGGGTATTGTATTGAGCGACGGAGCGGAACCGTCTCTGCTTGACTGAATACCCATTGATAGTCGCCTCTGTACGGTTCGTTTGGCAACATTTGTGAGAGAATCTAGAGGAAGTGAGGTTCATCGCACCTTGTTTATTGTTTCTGCTTACGCCCCAACTGACTGTAGCTCTGAATCTGCCAAGGACAGTTTCTATAACGCTCTAGGCGCCCTTCTACAGCAGGCCAAAGGCGCAGATATCGTTGTGGTTGCTGGTGATATGACTAAGCGCTGCTGGGATCCGATTGGGTGGTCGTCTTGGTTTGGACACGGAACGCACGGACAACAGAGATCGCTTACTTCATATGTGTGCCTATCACAGGCTGTCCCTTTGTAGTACGAATATCCGGAACAGCGGAAGTCGCTTGACAACGTGGTGCCCACCAACAAACCAGCCCCGGATCCAAATAGACCACATCGCTGTCAGTTATCAGTGGCGAGGGTCTATCACCTCCTGCCGCTCCTTCTGGAACACCAGCGTGGACTCCGACCATTCACTTGTACGCTGCTGCTTTTCGTTGAGCTTTTTAGCCACTGAGAAGCTATTGGACCCAGAAGTCAAGCGAATTTACCAGAACCAGCTCCTCGAATGCCTGCCGGGCTTCATGATGTCAGATATAAACGACCACTGGAAAAATATATCCAAGGCACTACTCAAAGCCGGAATATCTGTTTTCGGTACAATCCAGCCAACCCCACCCAAGCATTGGATCTCTGATAGGACCATGTCTTTACTGAAGACCCGGCGACAGATTCCACCTGGCCGCCACCACAACTCCATCCGGCGCATCATTCGACGCCAGGTGACCTGAGTGTCCGCGCAGACCGAGAAGCTTGGTGGACCCGAAAGACCAAAGAAATGGAAGATGCAAGCAATGCTGGAAACGTGAGCAAACTGTTCCACTTGATTCGTTCGACTGGACCTCGGAAACCTCTTGTCAGCGAAGTAATCAGGGACAAAAATGGCTCCCTGATATGCAGCAAAGCAAAACGTTTGGACCGTTGGGCACAGTACTTCGAGCAGCAATTCAACTGGCCATCTGCTACCTCTAATCCAGTAACCTGGCCTTCAACAGACAGGTGGACCGTAAATATGGAGTCGCCTTCAGTCTCAGAAGTGTCTGAGTGTATTTCTCTACCCAAGCGTCATCGTGCCCTGGTACAGCCCATGTACAACCATGAATTACACATATGCAAATAAACCCCTGCCACATCGACCGTCGCGTAGTGCCACCAGATAGGTCGATTTACTCGCTGTATACAGCAGGCCGTGTAAGTGAAAACAGGCTAGTGCTGACTTCTTCCACATTCCTTTTATTCCCCATCTTCGAATCCATTATTAATCTCTCCTTATAGCCCCAACACTTAGGATTGCTAACTACGTTCGTCCTGTGTCGGTTTTGCAAGCACTCGCTTGGCTGTGTGCTGTTGGTGTCACTCGTGCTTCGTCGCCTTACAGTGGCTGGTGAAACACTGGCTCGAGAGCAGCAAGTGGGGGTCCGGCATGGTGTGGGTTGCGTTGACCAAACCTTCACATTCCATGAGGTCCTAGAGCAACACCTTACGTATCAGCGACCCACGATTGTAGTATTCCTGGATCTCTAAGGCGCGTTCGACTCGGCTGACCGGTCTGTTCTTCTGCACAGGCTTGCCCACTAAGGAATGCTCCGCGAATTCTTGAAATGATGAACTCTTTGCATTCTCAGCCTTCCGCACGTGCGACAGCATAAGATGAGCTCTCCGAAGTTGTGGGGCGTTTTACGTCAGAATTTGAAAACTATAGCTTCTGGTTCAAATAAACCAGGGATTGGGTCGTGTCACTCTCGGAATCCCAATGTGACAGTTCGCTCGGTAGCATTGGCCTTCTAGCGTTGGTCAGAGGGTTGCCTTCTGACATCATGACACCGGGACAAGACGTGTCAATTCTGGACCCCCACGCCTCCAAGACATTTCCACCCAGGTGGAATCCTGACTCTCGATGCCGTCGTCAGCCAGCCCATCGTGTACCGACCAACCTTATGATCGCGACATTTCGAATATCGCAGCGACCTGGTGCGGCACATTCAGTTGCCTGGAAACATCAAAACCGAGAGATTCAGCTGAGTTCCAGGTGAGTCTCTCGAAAAATCAAATTAATTTGCAAATGAGTGCATATTCGCTAATTTCACGCAATTTGGTTTCAAGTGGAACATAAGGTTGACGGAAACTCAAGGACTGCGCCTACCTGATGAGCCCCAAGAAGGGCGAAATCGGTCGTGGGCTGTCGAGGAGTTTTCAGCATCCTTATGAGTAGTGCATTACAACTAGATTACTATACAGACATTATACCACCAAAGATGGAAATTTGCAGAGTATGCTTTGCTCGATGAGTTGTGGAAAGATCTGCACACAGGTAACAACGGTCTACCTCTGAATGCCGCGCAGTGTTGAAGCTAGGTACTCTGTGCTCTAAAATATGCAGATAGCCGGCCAAGTTGCGCAGTGTCACCATCCGATTGAAGTTCGATCGAACCAGTTACTGGTGAGAAAGTCGGTCGCTCGATCGATCTAATGGGCGATTCGTTCCAAAGCCTGGACAATCTCGCACCAGGATGCCTAGCTGATTCAATGCCAATGCTTTTGCTGGATATTTCAACTTGCTATTATTATCTGGGGGGCCTGGCGTTGATGTGTGCTGTGTTTCAGAAACAAGAATTCAAGATGCCAGCACAGTGGTTGGGCTAACCGCCCATCAGTCTGCACTCACTTGCGGCTGCGCACCACTAGTGATCCAGAGGCTTCTGTGGCAGGCTGTGCAGGGGCTGGTATCGTCCTAAGACACCGGGAGGAAGGATTCTTGCTTGACTGGATACCTGCTGATAGTCGCATCTGTGCGGTTCGTTTGGCAATGTCTGTGAAGGAGTCTCGCAAGCGGGAAGTTGATCGATGTCTGTTTGTCGTGTCCACTTATGTCCCAACTGACTACAGCTCCGACACCATCAAGGGCAACTTCTCTGGCGCCCTGAATGCTCTGTTGTGGCGAGCGAAAAGCTCTCAGATATCATGGTGGTTGCCAGAGATGTGAATGCACAAATGGGCAGGGTTAGCGTCGACATGGATTGGACTCGGCACGTACGGACAATGGCGAATGATTGCTTCAGCTGTGTGCTGTTTATGCAGTACTAACTTCCGAAATAGTTGATGTCGTCTGGTCACATGGTGTCCTCCAACGGCAGGCCGACCACAAACTCAAATCGACCACATTGCCATCAGTTACCGACGGCGCGGACCAGTAACTAACTGACTGTTGGTCGTTTTGGAACACATTTGTTGATTCCGGCCACACACTCGTCCGGACTACGTTTTCTATTGCCGCGTAACGTGCGGACAAATGGCTTGGCACCTGAGGGATTGGCAGATGCGAATATTAGACCAGAATCGTCTTCACCACCATCAGATGTGAATTTAGACTGAGGCGACATTGCCACATCTTTGCATAGTGTTGGGAATTTCGCCTGCGACACAGCACCAGGCACACACAGCGCTGGATATCAGACCGAATGGTAGCACTGATTAAACCTCGGAGAAATATCCGAGCCGGTCCCGAACATAACTCGATGCGACGAACCATCAGACGTCAAGTGAAAGTGAGCGTGAGAGCCGACCGGGAAGTGTGGTGGACACAGAAGGCCAAGGGAATGGAAGAGGCTCAGAAAGCCGGCAATGCCCGGAGATTATTTCAGTTGATCCGTTTCCCGGAAACTACCTGTAAGCGGAACCATCAAGAATCGGAAAGCAATGACCAACTTGAACAAAGAAGCACGCCTCGACCGGTGGGTTGAATGCTCCGAATAACAGTTAGCGTGGCCACCAGCTGCCACTCATCTGGAGCTCACGGTGAACGTGAAGCCACCTATGACGTCGGAGGTTCACGGCTGCATATGTTTTCTCAAGCGCCTCCGGGCTTCTGGTCCAGATGACCTCCCTCCCGCATTGTTCGAAGATGGGGGTCAAGTCCTCAGTCAGCTCTTGTCTGATCTGTTTTCTCGCGCTTGGGAAAAGGAAACTGTCCCACACAACTGAGGAAAGTCGGTGATGGTGCTCACAGTGAGTGTGGTAACCACATGGAGATCAGCTTCACCCTGGTCGTAGCGAGACTGCCGCCGTCACCTGTGTTTCGTCGCCTTACGATGGCTCGTGAGACACCGACTCGAGAGCAGCAAGTGGGATTCCGGTCTGGTAGGGGTTGTATCATTCAGCTGTAGCAACCCTTCGGTTCCCAACTGCCATGCCACCAGAAGGAAGCACGAGGGCTGAGATACTGGCAGATTGGCCAAGCCTAGACAGGGGAAGTCGAGAGGCAGATGTCGGGTTCAAACCATGGACCTTCCGCTCCAAACACTGAGGCATCTCGTCCTTCGGGTTGCGTTGACCGAATCGCTACGCTCCGTCAGGTGCTAGAACAACGCCATACGTATAAGCAACCCACAATTCTAGTCTTCCTGGATTTCCGAGGCGCGTTCGACTCGGTTAACCGGTTTTTTCTTCTTGACACGCTTGCCCACCAAGTAATGCCCCGAAAGTTCGTAAACATAATAAGCCCTTTGTATTCTCAAAGTTCTGGACGTGTGAGGGTTTACGGCGGGCTCTCCAAAGGCTTCCGTACACAAAGTGTTGTCCGTCAGGGATGTGCACTCTCTCTGTTCCTCTTAAACTTCGTGATCTATCAAGTCATGAGACGAACGCTGGAAGGTATCCAAATCCCCGGTGTTCAAATAGCCTGTGACGAAAGCCATATCAATCTGGAATATGCAGGCGACATCGTTCTCGCCTTCAAGGAGGAGGGGAAGGCGCATTTTTTTCCTAATGAACTGAATAAAGTCACCCACAACGTGTAAGGTCATGCTCGTGGGCATGTAGTCACTGAACACGTCACTTACAATCCAGGGAGAGGGACTGGAGATTGTGGAGCATTTTATGTATTAGTTCTGATTGTGATGTGAGAGATGAGGTCAATGCACGAACCCCCAAGGCTCGGGTCACGTTCGCTAACTTGAGACAAATATGGCATTAGGGTGGTGTATCCTTGAACCTCAAGGGACGTGTATCAAGCTACAATGTGGCTGTTTTGTTGTATGGCTGCGAGACTTGGCCTCTTAGAGCAGCGGAACTGAGAGGGCTTCAGGTGTTCGCCAGTCGTTGTCTCAGAATCATAGCTCGCGTGGGTCAGTGTCGGCGAATCTGTAACAAGACAATTAGAATGCGATTTCTCGATTGTGCAACAGGGAGTTCCATTGAAGAGTGTGTCCAGCAACAGAAGCTGTGTTGGTTGGGATATGTGTTGCATATGCCTAACCATCGTTTGCCGAAGAGTGTGCCGTTCTCCGTGCTCAGTTCAGAGTGGCGAAAGCAGAGAGATGGTCAACCCTCCGGGTGTGGAACAGATTAGAAACGTTTGAGTGCTGACGGTGCTACTCGTCTTCCAGGATGTGGATCGCGTGATCCTCACTGTGCCTGGTTGGAGACGCTGCAAGATATGGCTGCTACTCGATGTCAATGGTGTTCTTGTTGTCAGTTTCTCTCCAGATTGCCTGAATGAGTGTGAAGGTGTAGGCACCTCGGAATGATTGTAGTAAGCTGGCACTTAGTCCCTTGTTCACAATAAGGCTATCAAATAAGTCATGGTTCTACATTAGTGGAGTATCGGTATCGAGCACAGATGTTATGTGCTCGGTGATGATGACGTAAAACATAATCCTTCCTCGTTCAGTCAGACGGTGATGATGGCGCTGCCACTATTTTTGACGTACATCTTTTGCCATAGCTATCCCAAGCGTGTTTTATGGGAAAGTGTGCAGCCATTGAGTTCCGCTTACATCACGGCTGTGCCTAAGTACACGTATTCCCCCACTGTAACCGATTGATTGGCGTTCATCTGAGTTTTTGACGCATGTTCTGATACTTATGTTTCCGCGAAAACCTAGCTTCCAGGTTGAAGCAGATGCACCCGGGAAAAGCCTTGATATCACTAGTATCCAACTTTTTTGCATTCAAAGATCACCATTATAATATTTGCGTTATAATTCCGCAAAAGTGGACCCATAATTTGTCTTAATTTATTTCAACCGAGATTATTAGTCAGCCTTCGGAGGCAGCTAGCCGTATCTGTAATATTGCGGACGAAGTATTCTTGATATCATCAGCACCGTGTTGATCACGTGGCTCAGCATTTGTTGAATCACATTCCCAAAAATGGTGACCAGAAAAGAGCCACTTGTGATCCTGTTGCTGCTCAATCCTCCTATAATTAGACCACTACTGAGTGATCGTGTTGATGCTGCTTGATGAAGGCAACTCGTTAGTCTTCAGATGGCTTTGACGAGACAACGTTTGTTGGTTGATAGAGCCACAAGAATACTGATTTTTCACAGTGGAGGTGCGTTGGTAAAAAGGGGTAAAACCCTTAAGGAACACGTGCTACCGATCAAACTGAACACACTCAAACTTCTCGCGACGACTGCACAGTTCCTTCCGGGTAGGCATGGGTACATCCATTCCGGCTAGCGCTAGCTGGATTATCAATTATCAACTCAATAGTTAGATTAGTGCCCTCAAATCTCATCAGTACTGTTTAATGGACAGAATCAAGCCGGTAGTGTTGTAACGGTGTATACTACTGGCGAAGCACGTAAGGAATGCATGGCCTGATGGCTAAGCTCTTCCCCCGCATCTGATGGAAGATGAAGTTTAATACGGGAATTATAGAATCGCTTTCCGGTGTTCATTTGCTGTTGTTTAATATTCAATCAACTTCCAAGAAAGTTCTAGAGGACGCTTGAATATGATTGCTTTTCAAAAACTCTGTGTAGATGCGTTGTTTACTTTCGCGTCCAATGGCTTTTAAGTGTTGTGTTAGTTAGTGTTTACTAATAAACAACTTCGCAGCTAAGGGCTTTCCTTTCAGTGGTTGCTCCAGAAGCGATACTACTGGACCTTCAGAAAATATACCAGTCATTGTGGGATGCGAAATATGTCCGTTATATGGAATTTATTCATTCTCAAGCATGAATGCTTCAAATAAGTGAATGGCTACTCTGGTCCTCAGCTTGAGACGTTAGTATCCAATGTAGAAGAGATGTTGGGTCTTATTCGCCTGAAATTTGCACTCATTGATTCTTGCAAATGGACCGACACAGCTCGCTAGGCCATAAAAGGGTCTTGACAGGACTGACCGATATCCACTCCAAGGTTTAGGCAATGTTAGTCATCAAAACAAGGAGGGTTTTCTTCTTGTGCCTCATCATGTAGGCGCAGTCTCCGAATTTCCGTCAACCTTATGTCCTACTTGAGCCCAATTGGGCAGGTTTCGAGTGATACACTCATTCTTCGAAGAATTTTCAGCATCCTTGTTTTCGTTGTGAAAGTATACTGCAATATCTCGAATATCGTACCAACCGAAACGTGAAGCGGCCTTTGTGCAGCACATTCAGTTGAAGAATGTCATAAACGAGAGATTCAGCTGGGTCTCCCGTTAAAACCAAATTGATATGCATATGGGTGTACTTGTCGAAGCCTTTCTGACTTGTTTTCTGGCATGCTAAATGCCAGGGACTGCCACAACCGATAATCGACCTAATAAACCCGGCCTGACTATCCATGAGGTTGGAATTATGTTACTGCCTACCAACCCTTTTAATCGGCCTGAGTCCTTGGCGTCCCTCACACAAAAGAACTGCTTTATGGGAAAAGATATCATCCAAGTCACGAAGTTTGAAATGTAGCACCTGTGAATCCACTATAACATGGGACTGTGCCAAATATTGTTACGTTTTGATCCCTACGCTGACAGCGCTTGTAGCCTGGTAGACCGGGTACATCTATTTATTCAATGCGTGCAGTTACGTTCCTCTGTTCTGATGTTTTCATACACTTGTTTCAACTCCTATCACTTCCGACAACTCATAAATAGAACCATACCTTATTGGAAACAAAATAATTTCCTGAGTGCAAAGGCGCGGTCTTTTAAACCCGGACGACAAACAGTGCTTCATACCATTACAAAGGAACGAGGAATGTTGTTAGCAGACCGTGCTGTATGAAAAACTATTGTACATCTGAAGTTCAAACTATCATATATCCTCTTAGCTTTGTTAATTGTGCAGTGTAGTGTATTATTTCTTTTTAAGAAACATCATGCATTGATTGTTCTAATGCAGCTAAATTAAGTCATATGGGGAAACGTGATGGGTAGTACATTGTGCTCTTCACCTTTTATCCATGGACTCCCGTTTGCCTCTGCAGCGTGGTCTCCATCGTAAGATATGTGCTCATTGTCGATTAAATCCAACTGAATATCTGCTTGGGGACGAGTGTTGTGATCGAGCATTGTGGTGAGTTGCAATGCTGACGTTCTGGAAAAGGCGGTCCCGTAATCAGAATAAGTCTGATCTGTCGTGTCCTTATACTGAAGGGCATAATGCTCAGCAGCTGTTGGGCAGCAGCGCTCCATGTCACTGCGAGACGCCTTGCTACTTTCAGCGGTGCAGGCATCCTGTAAAGATGGCGTATTGAACATTGCTAACTCATTTTCCGGTTCAGTAAAGCTTTCTCCGCAGGAACTCTCACCAGTAGATGAGTTGTTTTTCGTTTCCAACCTCGCAGAACTTCCAACACATGGGAAGTTTTCTGAGCCGGTTGTTTTTTCCGGTTCATACTGTGTTCGATTGAGGGCACCCCTCCTGAGTGTTTTTGTTTCAGATACACGATTATCGGGCAACGTGCATCCTGACAATTCAGATATTTCGGTTTGCGGTACAGACACAAATGTGTTTCTATTATATGCAGATAGACTGAAGTTTTGGAAATGCACCGCAGGTCTAGAATTACTAGTTTCTGGTTCAAATATGCATGGTCTGTTGTAATCACGCTTGTTCAGCGAGAGCCGATATCCGAGTGTTGAATGGCTAACCGAGTCACCAGCATGAAGGCATGCAGAATAATCAGAGCTCGACCTGGAAGAATTTCGATCGAGTACGACCGTCTCTCTGAGATCCGGATATCCTTGTCTAAATCGCCTTTGTAATTCCAATCCGTAGTTATGCCAGTCTTGTAATTTCAGATAGTGTTCAAAGGAATGTAAAGCATCGGTCGCTTGCGACAATGTGGATGTTGTGTTCACTATCACTTGTGGGGAATACTGATCATGCGCTCCTAAATTCGCTCGGATTAGGTTGTAGGGGATTTGAGAGAACTGTATTGTTTTTTCCTCCGCCGATGATATCATGTCGGTGCTGCTGTGAGAATCCAGATACGGTTTCGTATTTCTTCGCGCATCCACAACGATCGAAGGTTGCTGAGAGTTGCACAGTGTTGTCGCATCGAAATCCATGTCTGAATCAACTCCAGCGTCCTCGTAACTGAAACAAATGAAAAATCATTTTCAGAATACCATAGGTTTGTCGTTGAGAACAAAATTGACTATTTAAAAGCTTGTGTATCTCCGTTGATAATGACACGATATTTAAACATGTTTACGAGCATCATCCTGTATATACTTATCCATCAATTATTTGCTGGTGTTGACATCCATCCGCAGTACGCTCAGCCAACCTGTTTCCCCATAAGTGTCTCAACACCCGGGCTACCATGGTCCCGGACACTTAGTGAGACTTATGAAATTCCTAAGCAAGAATGAGACAAATCACAGCTAATGGTTCCTTTTAGGGCACAGTAACCCTATATTTGTACCTGAAGAGAAACATAAACGATTGCAGTCGCTCCAAATCTCAGGCCAGTTTTTGTCCCTACCGAATGTAATCAGCTAACGCTTAAGTCCGGGATATCCGTTCTTTACTTCAAAGTAACGACATCCTCCAAAGCATAGGCGTTATTCTGTGAGCGACTTTTCTAGGACTGACGATGTAAATGACTACTAAAGCCAACCTGAAAAGCTGCGGCTTCACTGCCGTTGTAGTGAAAGAATTGGGGGTGATATCCGCAACCAACAGTCAAAGCGAGACACTGAATAACAGACAAAACGCACACAGACATCGTATACGATCCACTTGGAGTCGATTTGCTGGATAATTTGATATTTTCACTGGTGCATGATTTTCAGGCAAATACGAGGCCACGAAGTGATTCTAAACGGCCTACTGATCTAACCTCTGGGCGCATGCGATGGTTCATGGTGAAAGATAACAATTTTATTCTTGACGCTACGTGCTACTCATAAGGTCGCTGAAAATTATTCAACCGGCCACTACCGGTTTCACTCCCCTTGGGACTCATCTGGTTGGCTTAGTCTCTGAGTTCCCGTCAATGTGATGTCCTAATCGAACTCACATACCCGATTTGCAAAATACACTCATTTGTAAATCGCACTGATGCAACTCGCTTGCTTGAAGAATATCATAAACGAGATTCAGTTGAGTTTCGAATTAGCAACAATTATTATGTGAGATCAGCTGCAGGGTGTGGGTGATTTGATGTTTTTAGGACAGTAGCTGCCCATGAATACGGTATTGTCATGTCAATGCATCAGGAAAATGAGGACTGTCCGACATCATCAATGAGTTTTAGAGGGCGCAACACAATGCTTTATAGGTCCTTGTATCTGTTGATGACTGATATGCATTAAAAATGTTCTTGGATGTGAGTGAAGGAAATAAAGAGTGGATAGCCGCAGCAGCACTTTTCAACCACTTCCATTGACAAGCTCTCAAAATTGTCGAGTGGTTTTCTGTCAGATGACCTTTGTTTGTCGATTCATACGCACTGTGTTCCGTTGATCTTTTCTTTGTCGGTCGACTCATCTTTTCATTCATTGCTTATAGTTCTCAATATGTATCAAAAAATGGCGATAGTAACATGAATCGGACGATAAGGTAAATGATCCACCATCACCGCCGATGCTTGTAAACACTAAGAGGATTGGTTCGTGGTCATATGCCTTCAATTAAATGGCCCCAACAGGAGATTCCTAATTAATCGACTCGTGTAAAGTAGTCTGAGGTGAATGTTTTGGCTTTCCAGTTTTTTCAGAAATCTTATTTGGGTAGGAGAGTTAGTTTCTGCCCTCCACTTTGCCCAGTCATCTTAACCCACTGTCTCTGAAGTTCACCGAGGCAGCTGCAGTCACTCAGCACAAGGTTTCCTTGTGTGAACTTAGCTCTCTTGCTATTCCAGTTTGTTTCTCTACTGACTGATCACTTGAGTAGGAGGTGACTATTTGTTCACTAGTATAGAGGCACTACAAAATTCTGCGTTTTAGTTATGTAAAACAGTGCTGGCGGGTCACTACCAAACTCTTACGCATATCAGTCTTCGCATTCTAAGTGTAATTTTCTAGAATTATCCACTATGATGAAAGATGAGAGCGAAGAAGTTATTTCAAATTTAAGTCGGCAGTTATCACTGCACTCTCGATTTTACCCCCGTGGTACATAATAGGAACAAACTTAGCTCCCATACTCATGACACCTCATGTGGTGTAAGTAGCAGTGTTACTCACCAAAACTAAATCCAATTCATGGAAACAGATCCTACCTCCAATCGTCCCGTCTTCTTTAATTCCGGTTTGGGCGGACAAGTTCCTCCTGTTCTGCCCGTGCTTATATATTTTCGAAAGAGTATCCGATAACTCTGGTATTGTTGGTTGGTTGCTTTCACGTAATCTGATTGATCAACCCAGAATTTGCGTTGCTTTTTGGTCTCGTTTCCTTGTATCTGGTTGGTTCGTTGAGTATCCCCAATTCAACAGTTCTCTTCCCTCCTTGCACCCGGTCCGCCTCCCACTGGCTTTGTGGTCAAAAACTGTCATGAAGAGACTGGAACTTACCGAGTTGTGGCTGTTTGAGCACCTGCATAACCCGTTGAGGTACACTGAGGAGGGTGTATCTGACACTCACGGAGCCTTTTATACTAGGTTGGTCAGTGGTTAGAGCCCTAAATAAAGCAGTCTTCCAGGTTGGGTGTTAGTAAAAGTATGGTGACTTGTTCCGTACAGACCCGTACTGCTCCAATGGTCTTACGCCAACCACTAGTGCTTTCAGGTCAGGATTTTGAGCCTAAAGGTTTGGTTGAGAACCCCTATCTTCCTCTTGTCTAGGCCAGAGCACCCTCGTAGTATCCTACTCCACATACAACATGCACACTTACAGACAATCACATGTTATGACCAGTATTCACACTGGACCAGCCAAACTCTTATTGTTATCAGACGTTCAGTTAAGGTCCTCAGTCATGCCTGCTGTAGTCGGAGGGAGTGAATAAAAGAGCAAGTCAACGTTGAAAGCATACCTCTTAGCTACTAGGGCAACAGGAAAAATCGGAAAACCAACTAGAATAGACTGATTCCGCCTCATTACAGTGCCTCGTCAGAGTCTCAGACAAGGCTAATAACAGTCAAATGACAGGATGCAGTTACTAAAAGGTCTGTGTAATCCAGTGTGAACCATCATTTTTTCGCTACCAGATTTAGGATTGAGGACCACAGTTAACCTCAAGCGCTTGTGTTCAATCCAAGTTGTGTCTTCTGGTTGCGGATAACGGTAGGAAATGGTGGAGTTGAAAGAAGCATACCCGGATCGAAATCGAAAGGTGAAGATTATGATCGAAATGTTCAGTTTTGTGAACGCTACACCAACGGGGTGCCACGTAAGGCCGTCAGTGCACCCTGATAGCGAACAATAATTTATTCATGTTACAGTGACCGCTCAAATTTTCGGACGGAATTAATAGTGATCAGTAGTGATTTTCTGGCCCTTGCATATCTGTGATTGCATATTTGGTATGTCTGCTCTCGAGTTTACTTCCTTTACGTCAGTTCATTGTCGGCGGTCGAAGATCATGTTGGTTCGCCTTGTTTTGGATGCCTGAAGAGGACGGACATACTAGGCTGAAGAGAACAATATCAAATGCCTCGTTTCAGAAAGGCTCGTTAAATAATCGGTAGTTTTTAACTGCGTGATGTCTCACTTTCGAAACAGTCTTCGTAAGGCCAAGTGAGCAGCTTACCAAGCTGGCTAGGTTTTAAGGCAGAGAAGGAACCAATCAGCAAGGTCTCCCTCGACTAACACATTAGATCAGTGTTGAATGTCAGTTTAACGGACCTATCGGTGTGATTTGGTTGTCAATAAAATGTACAAGTGGCACCCAAGGTAAACCATCAATCAAAGCGCCTTGAACCGGAAGATCAAAGACCTAAACCCAACAAAAAGTAATTTGAAATTCTCCCAACCCATCGACCCTAAGATTTAGGCAACGGCGCTAACCGATAGGACTGTTGAACTGACACTCAACACTGATATAGTGTGCCTATCGAGAGAGGTCTTGCTGATTGGTTCTTTCTCTACCTTCAGACCTGGCCAGCTTGGTATGCTGCTTACTCGGCCCTACAAAGACTTTGTGTCGAAAGTAAAACATCGCCCAGTTGAAAAACTACCAATTGTTTACCAAGCCCGTGTGAAACGAATACTTCTCAATCGTCCCCGAACTTCCCCCAATTAATTGAATATCAAACTCTGGTTTTTCATTCGTTCACTTTTCCCGCTCCGTTGCTGGCCTGTCACAGCTGGAGGTGGGATTGCGCTAGTCGTATTGAGTGCCTACCTAAATCCAGACAATTCAAAAGTAATTATGCGTCTAGCGGGGTCGAGGTGCCTACACCACCTAAGAACGGGTTGTATTAAGCCGTTTCCAAACTCCCCTTTGATCAGGTGACCAAACGTGATGCGGTTTATCGTTTTCGAGAAAGTTTGGTGACAATCGGTAGATTTATTGCTGGGCCATGTTTCGCTTTTGACACAAAAGCTTCGTCAGGCCAAGTGACTAGGTTCCGAGGTCGGTCGAGATTTAAGGAGGAAGGAGAACCAATCAGCTAAGTCAAGCTAAATCTCTGTTGGGTGTCAGCCGAGGAATTTTTGTGTTAAGATTCCAAGTATTTTTCACCTGATTGATGCGGTTTACTTTTCTTTCCGTATTGTATACTGAGAAACATTTCTTCGTTATGATCTAGAAGATGTAGACCTGTGATAAATATGCGCGCGTACCATATTGCGCCAGGATATACCAATCAGGGTTGTGCAAGATTATTGTACATATGGGACATTCACTTCAAATACCGTGAGGAAATTTATCTCATTAATTCCGTCGACCCAGTAGGTGCACAGTTCTTTCGATACCTTTTGTATTGGCCAACTTTCAACGAAAATTTACCTCTGTCAGCAACTTCTGGAATCCTCTTAAAGTACTTACCCGAAAAAAATCTCGAAAAAATTCTCGCAGTGGAGACATCCATTTGGAACCTCTTTTGGGAAAGCCATCACAATCGGGTATGTAGCGAAGACACTACATTTACTTTGTTTTGGCAGAGTAAACAGATTAGTCAACACCGACACAAATCTGACAAAATAAGACAAGAAAAAGTTAAAATGGAAATTTGTTCACCTCAAGGAGGCTCCCGGATAATGAAACCCTTGCATTTCCAACTCGTCGTCCTCGTGGTGAGCCGAGCGCAATTCAAGTGCTTTCTTTAAAAAATGATTGAGGTTATTTTAAACGCTCCTAAACAGCCATTTTTAATGCCCTCCAATAGAACATCTAAGCTAGCCAAGAATGTTGTCTTTGGACCCTAAGGAGATATTTGCTCAATCCCCTGGGGTGAAAAATGGCTGAGCTTGAAATATTCGTAAATTGTGAAGCATGCGAAACGAAAATATTTCCAGCTGGTCACAAATACCCACGATACGAAACATACACCAACCTCTTCATATTAAAACCACTTCACTCTGGTTCCGTAAGCTTAGCTATGAAACTGGTGGCTTTTTCTTCCTACAAAGGACAAACTAACCGTTCTTTTGGTACGACCTACTGTCTCACCGAAGATGAGGATGTTAAATTTCCACACAGGACTTTTATGTAGTTTCGCACCTTGACAATGACAAAGACATTGTACTCCCCCAGTGATTGTTACCCTTAACATGGTTTCATTCGTATGGCGCACAGCTGCTACAACTCCTGTCTGTAAAGACCACCCTACAAATGACTTTTTTGAGCGTTCGATGAAATAAGCCCGTTCCATGAGAAACCAGTTATCGAAAGTCTCAGGAAGGTCAGGTTCCTGAAAACAACCCTAGGAGCGTTCAAAGCTTACGGGATACCGCCAACCTCACGAAAATCGCTTCAGGTAGGCCTCCGATCCAGAAAGACACTGATTGGATGTTGAATGTTCAAGCAGCCAATCAGTGACAATTGACAACGCCCGAGTCTTCGGTCGTGTCCTGGAAGCGATTACAGTCAGTCACTTGATTCAAGTTTTGAAGTGCTCCTGAAATACCGCGACGCTACCCGTAATTGCGCAGTTGCTTGTTCGCCATGAAGCTGTTGCGTTCCTGTTGGGTAAATCTTTTTCCGTCACTAACGCCCCAGAACAGGGGTCTGCAGTTAGTTACAACCAATCACCATCATTGACAGCAACACCGGTCACGAGGTCGAGACGACTCAGTGATTAAGGTGCAAAAATGCTCAATGAACCGACCCCGGTATCTCGACTGGTTCTGTCTGGGGTTGAGCAACCTGACAGTGTCTTGGCCCCCGCGCATTTTTTGGGTGGGACTGCAGCTATGCACCGAAAGGCTGTAGCGGCCGAACACGTAGTAGTAGCTAGGTAAACTGCTTCACAGTGCCCACTGGGTAACCCGGATATCAATCTAAGTGAAATAAGAGTTTAGCAACTCCAGATAGGACTGACCACAATTTTTGGTTACTTCTGACAATGTACAACACTAATCATCTGGTGCTTCCGCAACATTTCCAACCAGTACACGGGAGTCTCAGGAAGGTCAGCTTCCTGAAAGCAACCACTGAATGCCCGGAATGTACGGAGACTCTCAGCTCCGCTGGGTGTTGACCAGACAGACAACGCCTCCTCAATATGCAGCGCGTCACAGCCTTGCATCAAACCCAGACAGCGCGAGTCAGCGTTGATCAAGGACAGACAAC
>NW_008752083.1:125784-130026 GCF_000715545.1 Opisthorchis viverrini | reverse complement strand
GCCAGAAAAACCATGGTCGCGCATCCATGTGGATTTTGCCGGACCAATTAACGGACAATGCTTCCTCATCGTTGTCGATGCATTCAGTAAGTGGCCTGAAGTCTTTATTATGTCGGAGACAACAACGATGGCAACCATCACTAAACTGCGACATTTGTTTTCAATATTCGGTATCATGGAAACAATTGTGTCCGACAATGGTGCTCAGTTTACATCCCGCCAGTTTAGCGAATTCGTCCGAAAACACGGCACTGGGATCATTGATATGGAAACGACATGTCAATCAATTACGGCCGAATCAGTGCCAGATCCCAAAAGCGGAAGAACAGTTACTAGACCTCAACCTACTGTTTGAAACCTTTGATCTCCCAAGACCAGCACCTACAGCCACTGCTACGCATGTACCGCTCAAGACAGATCCACTGCTGCAAACAAGACGCCGTACCGGTCGCACCAGAAAAAGGGTGGAACCTTTACAACTTGATCCGCGTCGAAAATCTTATGTTGGACATTCAGAAGGCGGAGGTATCAGGAAGGTCAGCTTCCTGAAAGCAACCACTGAATGCCCGGAATGTACGGAGACTCTCAGCTCCGCTGGGTGTTGACCAGACAGACAACGCCTCCTCAATATGCAGCGCGTCACAGCCTTGCATCAAACCCAGACAGCGCGAGTCAGCGTTGATCAAGGACAGACAACTCCTCCGCAGTATGCAGCACGTCGCTGCCTCGTACTAAAGCCAGACCTCGTACGTCAGCATTGGACCAAGTTCAGACAGCGTCCTTCCAATGAAAAGCTTGAGGCCGTTGTACTTTTCGCACTCGCACGCACTTGCGCTCTCGCAACCACTTTTTGGAAGATAACTATTGTGTTCCCTTCCGTGAGTCTTTTTCTCTCCGACACTAGGCACTGGAGCGGGTCAGCAGCGGATACCACAGGCCGGCGAATCAGCAGATATAACAGGGAGAGACTCGTGGGGCTCACATGTGAGGAATGTGGCAAGTAATGCAAATCGAAAGCTGGCTTAGCAGCCCACCGTCGAGTTCCCGTCTGTAAAGCTGTCGGCAAAATCCTGGTCGCCCCAATGGCTTGCGCTGATTGTTTCCACCTTTTTCCGACCAAGATTGAACTGAGTCAACAAAGCTGTTATGCACACCCCACCCAGCACAATGCAGATAAGCTTGGTCGAGTGAAGAATTCTGGTGTCCGTTGGTTCCAACAAGAGTCACAGTCAGTCTTGTGCCTGGCCAACAAAAATCTTATGAGACGCAAACTTTGCCGTTCGTGAGATTGAGGCTGTCGGCATCGAAAGCCGACAAGCACAAACGGACAAATACTTATTAAGCGGATCTGGCCATACAATCCTTTAAACAGCTGTCTATTCGTCAGAATTTGAAAACTATAGCTTCTGGTTCAAATAAACCAGGGATTGGGTCGTGTCACTCTCGGAATCCCAATGTGACAGTTCGCTCGGTAGCATTGGCCTTCTAGCGTTGGTCAGAGGGTTGCCTTCTGACATCATGACACCGGGACAAGACGTGTCAATTCTGGACCCCCACGCCTCCAAGACATTTCCACCCAGGTGGAATCCTGACTCTCGATGCCGTCGTCAGCCAGCCCATCGTGTACCGACCAACCTTATGATCGCGACATTTCGAATATCGCAGCGACCTGGTGCGGCACATTCAGTTGCCTGGAAACATCAAAACCGAGAGATTCAGCTGAGTTCCAGGTGAGTCTCTCGAAAAATCAAATTAATTTGCAAATGAGTGCATATTCGCTAATTTCACGCAATTTGGTTTCAAGTGGAACATAAGGTTGACGGAAACTCAAGGACTGCGCCTACCTGATGAGCCCCAAGAAGGGCGAAATCGGTCGTGGGCTGTCGAGGAGTTTTCAGCATCCTTATGAGTAGTGCATTACAACTAGATTACTATACAGACATTATACCACCAAAGATGGAAATTTGCAGAGTATGCTTTGCTCGATGAGTTGTGGAAAGATCTGCACACAGGTAACAACGGTCTACCTCTGAATGCCGCGCAGTGTTGAAGCTAGGTACTCTGTGCTCTAAAATATGCAGATAGCCGGCCAAGTTGCGCAGTGTCACCATCCGATTGAAGTTCGATCGAACCAGTTACTGGTGAGAAAGTCGGTCGCTCGATCGATCTAATGGGCGATTCGTTCCAAAGCCTGGACAATCTCGCACCAGGATGCCTAGCTGATTCAATGCCAATGCTTTTGCTGGATATTTCAACTTGCTATTATTATCTGGGGGTTGTTCTTCGCATCCGTGTCGTGCTCGCATTACTCTAGTTCCGAAGGTTCCAAATCCCACTTCACCAACCCGTCTCCGTGCCATTCATTCTTGTTCGATATATTCATAAGACGTTCGCGTGTGTGTTACCGTATCGTCATGAAGAAACTGGACCAGCATCTGCTCATCACATGGCACAGACATTTTTGTGTATCTCGAAATCACTCTGCAAACGTCGACCCCAGTCTATCTGCCACACTCTGAAGCAAGCAGGACAACATGCTACTCTTACCCTCACACAGCACACGTTTGGAATTGATGTGTGTTGTGTCTCAGAAACAACAAACAGTGGTTGGGCTAACCACCCCCCAGTCTGCACTCACTTGCGGCTGCGCACCACTAGTGATCCAGAGGCTTCTGTGGCAGGCTGTGCAGGGGCTGGTATCGTCCTAAGACACCGGGAGGAAGGATTCTTGCTTGACTGGATACCTGCTGATAGTCGCATCTGTGCGGTTCGTTTGGCAATGTCTGTGAAGGAGTCTCGCAAGCGGGAAGTTGATCGATGTCTGTTTGTCGTGTCCACTTATGTCCCAACTGACTACAGCTCCGACACCATCAAGGGCAACTTCTCTGGCGCCCTGAATGCTCTGTTGTGGCGAGCGAAAAGCTCTCAGATATCATGGTGGTTGCCAGAGATGTGAATGCACAAATGGGCAGGGTTAGCGTCGACATGGATTGGACTCGGCACGTACGGACAATGGCGAATGATTGCTTCAGCTGTGTGCTGTTTATGCAGTACTAACTTCCGAAATAGTTGATGTCGTCTGGTCACATGGTGTCCTCCAACGGCAGGCCGACCACAAACTCAAATCGACCACATTGCCATCAGTTACCGACGGCGCGGACCAGTAACTAACTGACTGTTGGTCGTTTTGGAACACATTTGTTGATTCCGGCCACACACTCGTCCGGACTACGTTTTCTATTGCCGCGTAACGTGCGGACAAATGGCTTGGCACCTGAGGGATTGGCAGATGCGAATATTAGACCAGAATCGTCTTCACCACCATCAGATGGGAATTTAGACTGAGGCGAAATTCCCAACACTATGCAAAGATGTGGCAATGTCGCCTCAGTCTAAATTCACATCTGATGGTGGTGAAGACGATTCTGGTCTAATATTCGCATCTGCCAATCCCTCAGGTGCCAAGCCATTTGTCCGCACGTTACGCGGCAATAGAAAACGTAGTCCGGACGAGTGTGTGGCCGGAATCAACAAATGTGTTCCAAAACGACCAACAGTCAGTTAGTTACTGGTCCGCGCCGTCGGTAACTGATGGCAATGTGGTCGATTTGAGTTTGTGGTCGGCCTGCCGTTGGAGGACACCATGTGACCAGACGACATCAACTATTTCGGAAGTTAGTACTGCATAAACAGCACACAGCTGAAGCAATCATTCGCCATTGTCCGTACGTGCCGAGTCCAATCCATGTCGACGCTAACCCTGCCCATTTGTGCATTCACATCTCTGGCAACCACCATGATATCTGAGAGCTTTTCGCTCGCCACAACAGAGCATTCAGGGCGCCAGAGAAGTTGCCCTTGATGGTGTCGGAGCTGTAGTCAGTTGGGACATAAGTGGACACGACAAACAGACATCGATCAACTTCCCGCTTGCGAGACTCCTTCACAGACATTGCCAAACGAACCGCACAGATGCGACTATCAGCAGGTATCCAGTCAAGCAAGAATCCTTCCTCCCGGTGTCTTAGGACGATACCAGCCCCTGCACAGCCTGCCACAGAAGCCTCTGGATCACTAGTGGTGCGCAGCCGCAAGTGAGTGCAGACTGATGGGCGGTTAGCCCAACCACTGTGCTGGCATCTTGAATTCTTGTTTCTGAAACACAGCACACATCAACGCCAGGCGAGTGCGGTGTGTGAGCGAGAGCAGCTTGTTGTCCTGCTCGCTTCCGAGCGGATAATA